>NW_021319084.1:104757-192257 GCF_001605985.2 Dendrobium catenatum
CAATCGTCCCAGACGATGTGATTGTATCAATCAACCATTAATGCTTTTCAAAGATACCAGATCAATTTAGGCATGATTGAGTTAGATCGTCCTGGACGATAATAATATCGTCCGGGCTGATTTCCTAAAACAAAGACTTCCTAAACTGATTATGGCGGTTGATTCTTTCTGAATTGAGATTATCGTCCTGGCCGATAAAAGTATCGTCCAGGCCGATCTGTTGACGGCTGCCTTAATGAGGATGCCCTAACTAGGGTTTCTAATTTTGGACAGATCGTCCAGGCCGATCTTACGATCGTCCTGGCCGATGTTACCAAAACAGAAATCATATAGGGAGTAAGAGAATTTCTACCAAGTTATAGTCACACCAAATACAATAGACTCAAGAAAGGAAAAAGATTACAAACTGACACAGACCTAGTCTACCCAATCTTGAGCTCGTTCCAGATTGCAGTCTGATCGTGTGGACCTGAAACGTTAGCACATAAGGCAATCATAGAGAAATAAGGAATGTTTACTATCATCAAAATCATAAACCATAGATCTGTAACACCCTTCAATCTAGAAACAATGCATTGTTTTTGTTTTTGTAGCCCAAAAACTAAAACACTACATGCTTTCTCATTCAATATGTTTGATTTCCATAGTTAATCCCTTGTAATATCTTATGACCTGGCATATATTATCAGGATATTTAGCATGGTGGTCTATGATATCACTTCAATTTAAAATCCCTTTCATTCCCCAACACCCTGTGAAAGGATAGGCAGTTGTTGACTTCCTTGTGGTGCACCCACTGCTGGCAGATTCTCCTTTAAATGATGATTTACCTAAAAAATAAATCATGAGTTTAAGGAAATCCATCAATCCTATCTGGGAACTATATTTAGATGGTGCAGCATCCTCTCAATGGGTAAAAACCTAAAAATCTATAATCTCTGAAAAAGTTGGAATTGGCCTTATTTTAATATCACTAGAATGGGGAATGATGCATTTCTCCTACTATTTATCAGATCCCTGCACAAACAATAAGGCCAAATACAAAGCTTTGATAATCAGTTTTGAACTCATAATCCTTATGGAGATTAAAGAGATTAAAATCTTTGGCGTCTCTCAACTGTTAATCAACCATATTACAAGAACCTATAAGGTTTTGAATCCTAAACTCCTCAAATATCATTAATACACCAGTCACCTCCTCAAGAAAATCTCTGTCGTAACTTTATATAGAATTCCCCGTGGAAGAAATTCCACGGTATATGCCTTAGAAAAGGTTACAAAAAAATTCACGTGCCCGAAAAAAGACTCCATTCCTATAGAGATTCAAGGTCATCATGTCCTATCTCCCATAGATTTGGAGCACATCAACAAGAATCTCCCCAGATCCTTTCTGTCTCCTCAATAATTAAGGAAGAATATGGCTGAAAATGACCATCAATTTACTATATTCAAGAGGGTAAACTTCCCCATGATAAATCCCTCGACAACTAGATCAAAAATTGTTCCCTATCGTATGCACTAGTCAGCAAAATGTTGTACCATAGATCGTTCGATTAGGTGTAGTTTTATATTAGCCACCTAATGTGTTGTTCCCCATGATAGCTTCTTGGCCCTTTGAAATATGCGGTATAAATTTTATTGTCCCCAATTGACCCTCCATCAAAGTGTCATCACTTTGTATTAGCTACGACTAATTACTTTTCAAAGTAGGCAGAAGTAATTCCTCTATGCATTATAACATCACACAATGTTTTGAAGTTCATTCATGACCATATCGTATATCAATTTGGCATACCCTATGGAATTATATTTGATAAGTGGTCCATATTCTAGTCTATAAAAATAAACAATTTTGTTAGATGCCATAATTTTGATTAAAGATACTCAACAATCTGTTACCGTCGTACTAATTGGTTGGTTAAGGCCTTTAACAGAACCTTGGTATAAGTTATCAAGAAGACACTTAATGATAATAAACGATAATGGGATGAGAGGTTAGTTGAGGTTGTGTGGGCTTATCAGACCACTTATAAAACCCTGACCAAATATATCCCATTTGCACTAGTGTTTGGGTCCAAGGCCGTACTCCCTATAGAAATGTAAATTCCATCACTGAAAGCTTTTATCTAGAATCAAATCATAACTGAACAACATATAAAACATCATCTAGAAGAACTTGAAGGCCTTGAAGAGCATCATCTCCAGGCACAACAAATTCTAGAGTTGTATAAAGCCAGAATAGTTCAAGCTCATGATAAGTTAGCGCGACCTAGAACCTTCTAAGTAGAAGACTTAGTCTTGGTTCTTCAGAGGCCTATCTTAGCTCACTTAATGGTTAGTGGGAATCTTGAACCAACATTTGAAGGACTCTTCATTATAGAGACAATCTATAAAGGGGGCTCATATCAACTGGTGAATTGTAAAGGAAATCACCCAATGTTGCATGTCAATGGGTCTTTCCTTAAGAAATACTATGCTTTTGAGTTTAGAATTAATTTGTTTCATTTCTTTTTCAATCTAAATGAAACTCATAAATATCAAATCTACCTTCTACCTTTCTTTTCCATTGGGTTAGGTGCCACCTTTCCTTAGGATTAGAATCACTATTGGTAGATAATGCCATTTGTGACACCGTCCTAGTTCTACCTTATACCCTCCTTTTCCATTAGGTTAGGTGCCACCTTTCCATAGGATTAGAATCACTAGTGGTGGATAACGCCCTTTGCATCACCATCCTAATTTTACCTTCTACCTTTCTTTTCCTTTAGGTTAGGTGCCACCTATTCGTAGGATTAGAATCACTAATGGTGGATATTGCCTATTATGACACAATCTTAGTTCTACCATATACCTTTCTTTTCCATTAGGTTTGGTGTTGCCTTTTCTTAGTATTAGAATCATTAGTGGTGGATAACTCCCTTTGTGGCACCATCCTAGTTCTACCTTCTACCTTCATTTTCCTTTAGGTTAAGTGCTACCTTTCCTTAGTATTAGAATTACTAGTGGCAGGTAATGCCCTTTATGCACCATCCTTGTTCTACATTATACCTTTCTTTTCCTTTAGTTTAGGTGCCACCTTTCCTTAGGATTAAAATCACTAGTGGTGGATAACACCCTTTGTGGCACCATCCTAGTTTACCTTCTACCTTTCTCATCCTTTAGGTTAGGTACTACCACTTCTTAGAATTAGAATCACTGGTAGTAAATGGCACCCTTTGTGGCACCGCTCTAGTTCTACCTTCTACATAATTCTTTAAGGCTAGATCTCCTTTTTTCTTAGGCAAAGATATTTAATCTTACCATTATATTTGTTCAATTCCAATATGTGTAGTAGAACTTTGCTCTTTTTTTATGAGGCCATGAGGAACAATCCAAATCACCCAAGGGTTATTTAAGGGCTGATAATTCTCTTTATGTCAATCATTTAGATCTCATTCAATTTAAATTATTATGGGTATTTTTAAAGTTATGAGTAATCAAAGTTTTAGTTAATTTTGAACTAAAAAGGCCCTTCAATCTGAGCCATCTGATCATTTCATCATACGGCTCAGATTGAAACATTGTGCTTGCCAGCCATGGGACTAGAACGTAGGTCTTGACTCATAACAGTATGGGCCATGTGGTGTGATCCTATTCTACCACTTGTCATCGATCAGATCAAATTGGCAAAAAACTATGTTGATATGGTTAAGTCAAAATCGCATCCATAGTTTTGACGGGCCATTTGTCCTGGACACATGTCGATACCAAAGACGACAGTGCCACAATTTTGAATTCAGAACTAATAAAAAAATCCAATAAATGCAAAAAAAATTTAAATATTCATAGTAAATCAAAAGTTTCACCAAATTGGAAGTTTTTGGTGTCATTGGAAAGAGAGTTTAGCCTGCTATTTATTAAAATTAAAATTGAGTTAATTGGGTTACTATATTATGAGATATTATTTATTTAAATTTAATTTTTTATTATTTTCTCACAATCTAATGGTTAATTAGGGTCCAAATTTTGGTGAAAAGTTATTGGGTATCTTAGGGACATACTGTATTTTTCCTAGGATACGATATCCAATAGATTTCTATGACGAAAATTTTAATAGGAATGGGTCCATTTTGCTCCCAAAAATTTGAAAATTTATAACTTTCTAAATTCTTAAAATTTGGTCCTGAAAGTTTTGTGATGTGCTTACATTAATATTAAGGTTAGATGGGCGGAGATCGAAACCTAGTTTAACAAAAGTGACTCCTAAGAAAAATTATTAAAGGCTATGTCTAGATAACTTAGAAAATTCTTAGGAGAATCTATACACACCGAATAGGGCTAAAACTTTACCACAAAGAACTTGGTGATATTATATACTATAGGCTTAAATTTCATTGAATCTGGAGCTCATTAGGTCATAACATTAACCAAATCAAATTATTTCAATCTTTTTAAAAACTTAGAAAATTCAAAAAATTATAATAAATCTAATTTAAATCCAAAAAAATGCATTTAATATAACAAACTAACCAGAATTTAGTCCTCTATCAAGGAAAAATAAAAGCCCTATCAATAGACCTCAAATTTTACTTTAATTTGACTTTTACTGAAAATTAATAATTAATTAATTTAATTAATTAAAAATACCAAATAATTTCCAAATACTTAGAAACACTCCTATGGGCCATCCTTGACCTTTAAGAGTGATTACATGCAGTTTGAAATGAGTTTTGATCAAAACAATCAAAACCTTATTAATTAGGTAATAAAATTTAATTATTAAGTAAATTTTAAAAAATTATAATTAATTATAGAAAATTCCAAATTTATCAAACATAGTGTCATTCAACTCCAATCAATGTCTAGTATTTTCTAAAAGCTTCAAACCACTAGACATAGGTCAAAGTCAAAAAGTCAACTTTTCAATCAACCATAGGTCAAATTTAGGTTAAAACTTCAAAAATTTATAACTTAATATAAAAAATTTCAAAATTTGTAAACTCATAGTCTAATTACTAATGCAACTCGAGCTTATGATTTTATGATTTTGATGATAATAAATATTATAGCTCGCATCCTATTATTTACTTGTATTTGCAATATATTTTTGTTTGTATGACCTTTTAGGAATACCAAGCACCATCCAATTAAGATTCAAGGCTTAAGATTGGGTAGAATAGGTTATATTATAACAATTTTTTGTAATATTTATTGATTTATTTTTTATTTCTTAAGTCAATTCTTGTAAGGGTGTATATTTGCTTGGTGGTCATCCACACATACACACTCAAGGGGAGTGAGATTGAGTCAAAAACCAGAAGTTCAAGTTTTAAAAAAAATATACTGGATGATTTATATCATCTAAGATGATTATCTCATTGAACTAATTGTACTGGAAGATTTTGATCATCCAGGATAATTCGTTATTATCTTAGAAAATAATCGCCAATAATAATTTAGGCAAGGATTTAAGATTAAAATTTTATTCTAATCATCCTAGATGTTCTAGATCATCCTAAATGATCAATACAAATCAATTTTTTAAATTGATCATGTGATTAGGGGATTAATTATGGTTAAATTATTCAATCATATCATCCTGGACAATTTGTATATTTTACCAAATGATGTTTATCGATATAGTTGATTTTCCTAAATCGTCTAAGACAAAATACCATAATTTTTCTTCTAATCATCCAGGACGATCCATAATATCATCCTAGATGATCTGTTCAAATTTTAATTAATTGTCCGGGACTATCCTGATATCATCCACAACTATCATGTCAAATTATGCACATCTTACTGGACAATCCTACAATCGTCCAAGATAATATTTGGCATCAAAATTGAGTTTTTATGATTTTTTTAAGCCCTCTTTTTAAGCACATTGTACGGGACGATCCTACGATCATCCTGGACAATATTTGTCACCAAGATTAATTTTAATGATTTTTTAAAGCCTTCTATTTAAGCATTATCTTAGCACTTGATAAGTGTCTTTGGCAGCCATTGAAGCTTTGTTCTTCTATAAAAAACTTGAAGAGAGAACTTGAAAGGGAGAGTGGAAATGGTAGAGCTTGAGAGAGGGAGAAGATCCTTGGAGGGAGTTTCGAAGGTGTGAGGAGGGGGTTACACACGATTGCTCCGGTAAGCCGGTACCTTGGTACCATTGGATTCAAGGTTCATCTTGAGGGAAGTTTTGGGAAGAAGATCTCTTTGATGTCAAAGGACCCAGCTACTCCTCCGCACCAAGGAAGATGAAAATGATTTTGTAAGAGCTTCTCAGCCTAGCTATGGGTGCTAAAGGAGAGACACTAAAGGTTTAGTACAATACTCTGAGGGTTTCTCTGAGGAGTGGAAGTATGTCAGGTTGGACCGAACCACTATAAATATGGTATGTTCTTTCTGATTATTTTTCACAATTTATTTTTACTATGATTAGATGTTTGGTTGAAATATCTAATTAATATTTTTATTATTGATTTAGTTTGTTTTAGTTTCAAGATATAAAAAGATTTTTCTTTTAGTTAAAGAAGTTTTTAAATATTCAGTTCACCCCCCCCCCCCCCTCTTGGTTAGCCTTGGGACTAGTTCATAAGAGATTAACAACCCTAACAAAATTTCAGTTACTCATCTTAAGGTCTAGTATTTTGGAAAAATACTTAAAGTCTAAAAATCACATTAATTTTAAGAGTTAACTTTTGACCCTTTAATTAATATAATTAAATAATTTTAAAAATTCCAAAAATTTAGAAATTTGTTAAAATTCTAAAAAACTCCACCTTGATTATTAAAATCATTGAACAAACACTTTAATACACCACAAGAACTCCAATGATTAAGTTTTTAGGATGGAGTACGTTGAGCTGCAATGCTAAGTGTCCTAAGGAGGCATGGTTAGTCGAGCCTACTGTCACAACCATACGAACGGATTCAATAGTGTAAAACCTTAAATTATGTGACTCTTAATTACTTAAATAAATTAAAATCTTTAATCCAACTAAATCAACCTAGTTTATAATCTAGACTATAAAGAGATGCGAGGCTAAATACTATAAGGAGGCATGATTCTTTGAGCCCACTAGGACAACGCCACGAACTAGTTGGTGAAAAATCTAAATTAATTCAATCCTTAAAATTAGCAACTAATAAAGTTAATTAAATACATTGATCCTTTAATATCTAATTAATTAAATTCATTTGATCAGTCAATCTTTAAAATGTATTTTAAAATAAACATTAATATATTAATCTATGAACTCTAACTAAATTCTCCCCTTTAAGCCCTTAACAAACCCGAACATCATATAATTTGAACAAACTAACTAGCTTAGTATTTACTCTAGTCACATGACCTTTAGTACACACTTTAGATGGTTTACTAGGACAACCAACTCTAATGTAGGCTAGGCCCGTATTTACTTTTATTATGGTGTACTGGATTTTCCAAGTTTTCATTGCATGTTGTGATTAAAAATTGATTGATGTGAATATTTATTTACTTCAATTGTAAAATATGGATTGATGTGATGGGCGATAGATTACCCTTAGGATAGGACCGATCTAATTGCTCAATGAGTTTTCTATAGGTGGATATGCTCGTGCTAAGCAATAAAATGGGGCTAAATTGATAATAAATATAAATGTTACATGTTTATTTGTTTCTTAGCTCCAAAAGAAAAAGAACAATGCCAAGTGTGATTTACTTTTTAATACACATATATAAATTACTTTGGATTTATTTGATTTTGAATGATTATGATAACTCTACTGGAGAGTCCAGAATTTACATTTTAATATTGATGTGATTTTTTTAAAGTATTGAGTTGTGAAAGTTAGACCTTTGAGTCAGGATACATGTATCTAAAGTTGGATTCCTAAAAGAAAAGGATACCCCATAGTGGGATAGTCTTTTTCCATCTAGAAATCCAAATTTAGATAATTTTAGTGCCCAAAGTGAAAAGAATAACCTTTGAAAGTTCGTTAGGGATGTTAAGCCCTATAGAACTGGCCCAAGCTAACCAAGAGGGGGGGGGGGGGGGTCCCAAGCTAACCAAGAGGGGGGGTGAATTGGTATTTTAAAATTTCTTTTCAACAAAAGCAAAAAGATCACAAACCAAAACCAAATCACACCACAAGACAAAAATAATACGGAAATTTAAAGTGCGGAAGCAAGAAAATATTAACACAGAAATTTGTAGTGGTTCGGTCAACTTGACCTTCGTCCACTCCTTGGAGGCACCCTCCAAGTATTGCACTACAAAACGTGTCTCTCCTTTAGCCCCCACAGCTAGGCGGAGAAGCCTTTACAACGAAACTCTTTTTTCCACCCCGGCAAGGCAGAGAACCTATCTCCTTTTGCTTCCTCCTGAAGCTGGCAGAGAACCACAATCAGATGCTGACTCCTTACCTCTACCGACCCTTCCATGGATGAGAAACTCTAGACAAAGAAGAATGAAAGCGATCCTTGAAGCAACCCTTGTGAATCCCCTCACAAGCTTCCCCTCACAAGATCCTCTCTCTCTCCCTCTCTCTCTTTCTCTCCTCAAGGCCTTCTCAGGTCAAGGCAGCAGGAAAAGATTGTTCAAAATGTTGAACAAGATCTCTTAAATAGAAGAGATTCAAATGAGCTCATTAATTGCATGTTGCCGACAATATCGTCCAGGCAGATATGGACATCGGCCTGGCCGATCAGTACAAATCTCAGAAGATCGGCTAGAGCATCACCCTGAATGCAAACTGGATGATTTAAGATTGGCTTGATCATCTAGGCCGATCTCACGATCGTCCCGACCGATCAGTTCAAATCAGAGGAAAATCGTCCAGAGCATCGCCCTGAATTCAAGCTGGCTAATATTTATCGTCCAGAAGTAACTAAGGTTTTTTGAATAGAACGTCCTAGCCAATCCTGCGATCGTCCAGGAAGATATGATCGTATCAATCATCCTTAATTACTTCCTTGATTTCCTGATCAATTAAGGCATAATTTGTGAATATCGTCCAGGCCGATCAATGATCTTCCTGGCCGATTATTAAAAAAATACAAAATACCTTAATTGTCTATGGCGACAACTTCTTTCTATTTTGAACTTATCGTCCTAGTCGATACATGTATCATCTAGGACGATCTGTTAATGACAGTTGCCTTAATTAAGAATCCTTGTTTAGATTTCTGTTTTAAGCCCGATCATCCAGGACAATGTAAATATCGTCCTGGCCGATATGAGTAAAAACAAAAATTCTAAGTCTCTCAAGTGTGTGTGTGGGGGGGGGTTACTTAGCATCAGTCTCTTTGAACATTACAAATAGACTCAAGAAGAGAAAAACAAAGTACGGACTGACTCAATCCTAAACCTACGCAATCTTGAACTGGCTTCATTTGTTTATCCGATCTTCGATTCCTGAAAAGTTAGAAGTAACAAGCAGTCCAAGAGAATCAATAGTGTTTGTCAATCATCAAAACATAAGTCATGAAAATAGATTTGCAACAACTTTCCCTTTAGGAGAAGGGTTTTCTTTTTCATTTGGGTATCCAGGTTCAACTAATCCAAGGAGTTTGAAAAGGAGAAGAATGAAGAGTTAAGGATAAAGAGTATCCCACTCAAAATTACTTACGTCTGTCCTAGAATTAGAATCTAGGTTTGTTATCAGTGGCTCCCGACCACTTTTAATTCCTATAATTTCTGAGTTTTAATAAATAAGTAGTTTTACTATGGACATTTATTTGATTAATTTAATTTATTATATGTTTGATTTAATTTTATTTCAATTAGGATTTCTTATTTTTTCTAATTTTATGTGATTTGCTTGTCAAGTTTTGTTTTAGCCTGAATTTGATTGGAGGCTTATGGGGAAATGTATAAAAAATTTTCTACTTGAAATCAAAAATAAAAATTTTAGGCCAACATAAAAATTCTAATGATCTAAGAAGTAAGCTCGGGACCATCAGAAGTTAATATAAACATAATTTACCTTCTCTTCCTTATTAGTCACCTCCATGCCTATAGGTTATGGCAGACTACCTGGCCTTTAAGTCTACAGATCTGTCAAGAGGATGTTATCCAATTTTTTTCAAAAGATAATTTTAAGCTTTTTTATAAACTGCTACATATTAATTTTATTCATTTAATTGAGTCGATCAGCATATATTACATTAAAAATCAATTGATTCTAAAATTTTAACTGCATTTATCTTAAACATGTGCACCCTATATTAGTCAAGGAGCTAATTAGGATTTTCTTTTGATGTCAATCCTAATTTTTAAAAACTTTAATTACAACATACCTACCACTCTTTCATAAATGATTGGACCCATGGATTTTAAATCGACTAGGTGGTTAGATAGATTCCTAATTCAGATTAAGGTAAGTCCAAATTTTGCACTACATAAGTTAGGTTTGCGTCGCTGTTGTCTAGTGCCTAATTTAGATTTAGGATTAGGGGTAGTTTTTGAATCATAAGATCTCAACCTCTAGAAATATAATCCCAATTTTCTAATAAGTTATTCAACTCAAATTAAAAATTCTTTCAATCTAAAACTTAAAGAACAATAATTAGCTTAGGTTGAGACACTTCTGATTATTATATAATCTCTTAAGTGTCTCCTACCTGTCCTCCATTATTTTTATAAATAAGTTCTCCAATTTTAACCAATCCCAATTGAGATTCCAAATCTAACTTTTTGATTATAATCCTCAAAATCTCTAAATAGAATTTCTATCATTATTTTAATCAAGAGTATTTGAAAGGAATTAAACCTCCTTATGATGTAATTAAATATGAGGACTTGTACTTGTATGATATTTTCTTCATTTGGGGAGATATATCATTTGTTGATAAAACTTGGAATATAAGATTAATGATAATTCATCTAAATTATCATAGATAGATATTTGATTAAATTACACTTTAGCCCTTTCGGTCCATAAGCGGTTCTTTCTTAAATCTGGTTATGATATTCAAGATGGGATTTATAATTCTAAATCTTGACCCCATTTTGAAATTTTAACTCTACCTCTCAAGGTAGTATATCTTTCTTGATGGCATGCTTGATCTCAAAATTTAAATTCAAAATTCAAATTCAAGTTCCCTTAAGAATATCAAACTTTTTAAAAACCTCCTCAGAATTCCCCCTAACAATTTTTCATTATGATTTAATTAAATCAAAAATGGCTCAAGAAGATGAAAGTATATAACATTTAGAACACTAATAAAAGACTACTATGAGAGAAACTATTTGCTAAAACTAGTGAGAGAAGGTCCAAGATTTTTTAGTGAGAGAAACTTTTTTTCAGATATATGATTTACCCTTCTGATGGTGATGGAGGGTCGCCGACCTCCGAAGATGGCTGGAAATCCTTATGAAGGTCAGCATGCTAATCTGACCACTCTATTGTCATTGTATTCAAATTTGGTTTCATCTCTGCCAGCTTCAATATTGCAGGAAACCCAATAGTTTGAAAGGTTAGATTCATGTTGGGTAAGCCTCTGATTATCAAAGAAAGTGGACTGCTTAAATAGAAAATTCCAATTAAAATTATAAGTAAAGGAAAGAATGTAGCTGCTGAGAAAGTAAATGTTTTACACAAATCTGGATATCCTCCAGATCTCAAAAGCCTTTTTTAATCTATGTTGCCTATTTCAGTGGATCATGCTGAATCGAGAAATATTATTAAGGAGGTTGGTAATGTTGAGGATACTGTTACTCTGGAAGGATATAACATTGAAGATCTTAACAAAGTTTGGTTCTGTGAAGTAGGTAATCTGACTGGATGCATTACAAAAAAAAATGATTCGGTTATTCCTAAAATGCCTTCTAGCAATGTGTTAGAAAATGCTTGGATAAAAAAATACTAATATCAACATTACGAACTTGGATTTTGCTAAGGACTCAGTGGTAAGGCTTGACTTAACAAATGCTTGAAGAAACTTCAGAAGTCTTTAGTGATTAAAGTTTTTAGGCAAAATACTCCATTTTAGGTGATTAGCATGGAGTTAAGGAGCCAATGGTCTCACTTTGGCAAATTAATCAAGCAATGCTTGGTTTGGGTTGGAATCAGTCTTCTCCAATGGTCCTTGTTATGTGAAGGGAAATATAATTGGGTTGGACATATGGTCTCCATCATTTTCTCCTTTATCATTGAAGGGTCTTTCGGCTCTATTTTGGATTAGAATTCCAAACTTATCATTATAATGTTGGGATGAAATTAACATTTGTAGGATTGCTTCCATGGTTGGGAAGCCGTATATGATCAATGGAATCATGTTCCAATGGAGTAGAAGGGAATTCGCTAGAATTTACATTCATATCAACTTGGATAGAAAGCTTACTTTGGGAGTTTGGGTAGAAGGAAGTTTTAGAAAATTTTTCCAAAGAATTGAATATGAGAAGATCCCAAACTTCTATTTCAGTTGTGGCAAAATAGGTCATCTGAAAAATCATTATTTGGAAAGGATGTTAAAGGCTGGTCAACCGTCCAAAACAAATAAAGCTTCTATCTCAAATGGTAATCTAGCTCAGGTCGAAGTTTCAGCTAAGGTCATTAACCTAAATAGTGTTGAATATGGGCCTTGGATAAATGTGAACTTTAGAAGGAAGAAATGAAAAAGCCAAGGATCCAAAAATATTATACAACATCAAATGAATAATGAAGCTAGAAAAGTTGATTTTCCTTTTAAGAATTCTGAAGTTTACCAGAAGGCTAAAAAAATTAATAATACTGAAGAACGTGATTAAGAGGATTCGGAAGAAACTAGTTATCATATTCATGTGCAAGAAGGATCACAAGCTCTTGATGTTATTCAAGTTCCCTCTATGCAAGTGTTGGATAAAAAAAATGATATGAGTATGTCTCCTTACTCTATTATTATTTACAACAATGAAAATAAATTTAAATTATTAGAGGATGGAGTTGAGGAAGGAGAGATATTTTTATCTAAGAAAGCTGCATCTCCTAAGGTGATTACTGTCAATTTTATAATGGATAAGGGTGATATGGAAGTGGAAATAGATACTGTGAATGAGGTTGTGGGTTTAAAAGAAAATGGATCAAAAAAGAAAGGATCTAAACAACTCAAAGGTTTAGGTCCTATCAAAATGGATACTAGTAGTAGGATAATGGATGGAGACCCTAAAGAAAGAGTGGGGGATTCAACCCTTCTTTTACAATGATGTCATCCATTGGTTTTTGGAATTGTAGAGGAGCTAGGAAGAGGAAAGCCTCTCTATACCTTCAGGAGTTCGTGAAATATAATGGGGTTTTTTTTCTTGGGATTGCTGGAGACTACGATTTCCTTATTTGATAGAAGGGAGGTAGACTTATTAATTGGTGCGGATTGGGATTATTTCCAATTTCCCTTAGAAGGTCTATCTAGTGGAATTATGGTGGTATGGAGATCTAGTATGGCATCCTCTAAAGTTTTGGAATATTCTCATCAATTTATCATTGGTGATTTAGATGTTCTCAATAACGAAAGATGGAGAATTGCTTCAATTGATGGAAGCAATGGTGTGTATAAAAGGAGAAGTCTTTGAGAGAAGTTACAACATTATCCTTCAAAGGAAGTGCCTATGGTGATTGGGGAAGATTTTAATTGCCTTCTTGATAAGAAAGATAAGGAGATGAATTCTTTTTTTGACAAGCAATGACTTACATGAAGTGGGTTGTATTGGGTCAAGATTCACCTGGTGTAATAATAAGACTGGAGAAGAAAGAATTCTTGAGAGATTGGATAGATGTTTCTTAAACACAACAGCTTTAAGCTCTCCCCATCGATTGGTGGTCAGGCACTTGGCTAAAGTTGCATCGGATCACTGTCCAATTATTTTAAACCTTCTATATTTCAATTCAAATTTTAAAAAGATTATAAAATTTGAAGAAGTTTGGGCCGGCCTCTAATCTGGAATCAAATGTTGTGGTAAGGAATATTTTGTTGAAGAAATCTATGGGTGACTATGCCCAAGTCCTAAATTCTAAAATGAAGAGATCGTTGAAGGACTTGTACTGTTGGAGCAAAGCTAAACATAAGTCTATTGTCCAGACAAAAACCTATTTATGAAAGGAGATATTGGAGCTACAAGAAAAAGAATCCAATGAGGGAGGTCTCTCAGTTGATGATAGCTGGATACTCAAAATAAAGGTTGGTGAATTTAATTCCAACTTAGCTTGACTAAATACTTGGTGGAGACAGCATGCAAAAGTTAAATGGGTGACTATGGGTGATTGCAACTCTAAATTCTTCCAAAATTTTGCTAGTACAAGGAGGAATTCCAATTTTATTTTTAAAATCAAAGATGCTAATGGATTAGTGGTAGAAGATTAACACCAGATTGAAGACATCTTAATTCAATTTTTTTGAGGAGAAATGGAAAGATAGAAAGTGCAACTTTGAAGGCTGGCATGAATCATGGAACCATCTAGATGAAGTTGATATCAATTTGTTAAACAAAGAATTCTCTATTGAAGAAGTGGAAATAGTAATCAAACAAACTGGCAACAATATTGCTCCAGGGAATGATGGAGTTACTTATTCCTTTCTTAAATGTTATTGGGCCATCATCAAAGAAGACTTTTGGAATGCTCTTAATAAGTTTTTTTCTTTTGGGCAAGATAAATTCCAAGTGGGAAGAAGCATTAATTGTTTTGATTCCTAAGGTAGCTAATCCAATATCTCCTTCCAATTTTAGACCCATCAGTTTGTGTAATGTTGTTTATAAGGTTGCTACCAAGGTTATTTTGAATAGATTATCTTCTATCATTCCTAAATTGATCTCTGAAGAATAAGTGGCATTTTCCTTGTCAAATCATGTTTTGTTGGCTCATGAAATTTTCCACAAATTTAGATATTCAAAGTCTTGAAAAGGCTTTGTTTCTTTTAAATTAGATTTGGAGAAAGCCTATGACTCTATGGGATGGACTACATCGGAGAAAGATTTAACATATTTTAGCTTTCCTTCTACTATTTCTAAACTAACTTTGGAGTGTGTTAACGATCCAAATTTCTCCTTGGTAATTAACATGAATTCTTCAAGCTGGATCGATGATAGAAGCAAATTTTTTCAAGGTTGTCCATTATCACCTTTTTTTATTTATTCTTTGTGCTTAGTTTTTATCCAATGCATTTAAATAAAAAGGTGATAATTATGGTGTCCGACCAAGTCCAAGTAGCCAATAATCTCTTATTTGTTGTATGCAGAAGACATAATCATTTTCTTGGAAGCCAATTTAAAGGTTGAAAAGAAGATCAAAAGTATAGTCGATGATTTCTATGGTTGGACTGGACAAAAATTCAATGTGAATAAGTCTTGCATTCTATTTGGAAATTTGGTAAGAAGAAGGAATAAAAAGAAATTTCTCACATTATGGGTGTTAACGGAGTCAAATAATTTCATTATCTTGGGAACAAGATAACTTTAAGGAGGTTAGTTGGAGCTGATTTTCAATTTATTATCGACAAGGCTTTGAAAATGATCAATATTTGGGGAGGAAAATTTATTTACTTGGTGGGGAAAATTAATTTGGTAAAGATAGTATTGCTTTCTTATACTATTTTTCATTGCACTCATTCCTTGATCCCAAAAGGCATCCATAATGAGATTGATAAACTTTAGAAGTTTTATTTGGAACAAGCTGAATTAAAATTGTGGCCTCCATTATGTAGATTGGAATGTTATGTGCTTGCCTTTGAAATGGGGTGGTAGAGCTCTTCATTCTTGTCATGATAAAGTCGGGCCACTTAGAGCTAAACTTTCTTGGAGATACATTCAAGAGGAAGAATCCTTGTTGCATAAGGCATTGTTTCCTAGATAAGGTTATTTATATGGAGATGATTTCTTAAAGAAGATGGGTTCCACCACTTAGAAAATCATTCATGATGGGGGAATATTTCTAAATCCTATTGTGACATGGAACATTGCTAATGGTGAATTGATAGATGTTTTCAAGGATATATGGATCTTGGTTAAGAGTCCTAACAAATGGCCTACAAATGTACTTCCCCAAGGTTCTGAAGACCTTACAGTTGAAAGATTCATATCAAGCAGATGTTGGAATATAGTTGAACTTAGTAAGTTTTTTGGATATGATCTTCTGAATCTGATCAAACAAATTTGTATTTCTTCTGAATTGTTAAAGGCAGAATGGAATTAGTTTCTAAAAATTCTAGAAAATTAATTTTGGCTTTAGCATATGAGGATTCATTTCAAAATAACCTGCAGGAATAATAATGGAATTGGATTAAGAAAGCAAAACTTAGTCCTCGGGTTGAAGGTTTTTGGTGGAGAGTTTTTAATAAAGCCATTCCGACAAATCATTTTTTATGTTATAGAAGATTGCAAAGAAATAATAGATGTCCTAGAAATTGCAATATGCTAGAAGATATTGAGCATATGGTTGCAAAATGTAAAAAACTGTTAGATATACTTCAGCATCTTAACAAGTGGGGATTTTGTATTCCAACATTTCATTCATTGGAAGAGTTCTTTAACTGGATGTCCTTGCAAAACTATTGGTTGGATAATTTGTATTGAAATGTTATTTATTTTTCTTAGAAGGAAAGAAATAAACTTGTTCATGAGGGGAAAGATGATAGTTCTTTATTCATTGCTTCAGAAGCTATCAGCTACCCTTCCTTTTTAGCATTAAATTTTTCTCTTAACTAGGGTAAATGGGATGCTGATTAGCTTCATAAGCTATAGGATAATCATTGGCATCCCCCTCCACCTGATTGGATCAAAGTTAATGTTGATACATCATTACTTCAATCATATAAACCTGTGATTGGCGGGGTATTTTGTGACTTTAAAGGCAGATTTCTATTGGCTTTGGGCATACTTGTGTCCATTGGGATGTATCTTAGTTGGAACTCTTGGCTATTCAATCACTTAAAGAAGTTTTTAAAAATTAGATGTTCAATTACAAGGGAATCATCATTGAAGGCAACAATGCAAATATCTTCAAGTTTCTTCAAGATGTATTTTCTAACAAACATCAGAGTATTGAAGATCTATTTTCTTTCAAAGAATTCAATAATGTTATTTTTAATTGTATAGATAGGAATTACAATAAGTTAGCAGATCTTTGTGCTAACTATGCTCCTTTTACTTTTTTTATTTGGGATGATATCAGTATGAATAAGGTTCCTCCTTTTATTTTTTTATTAAAGGAGGAATCTGATGTTATTAGTTAGCTTTTTAATATTTCCCTTTTAATAAAGTTCAATGCACTTGGTTGCATTTTCTCAAAAAATAAATAAATAAATAAATAAAAGTCTACTACTGTTAAGTTATGGCATTCGTATTAAAGAATGCTTGAGCAACCTACTAGAAAGCAATAAAGGGGATTTTTTATGAACTTATCAACCATCAGGTAGAATATTATATTAATGATCTAGTAATTAAAAGTCTTAAAAAAGATTATTATTTTTAAGATCTAAGAATTATTTTCTAGAGGTAGTGTTAACATCCATTGAAGTGTGCTTTTGGAATCACTTAAGGAGAGTTTTTAGGTTTCATGGTTCTACACTGTGGAGTCAAGATTCATCCAAAAATAATTAAAGAAATAATTAAAATGACACCACCTAAAGTCTTACCCAATTGAGATCTTCTAAGGTTGATTAGTGTACCTTAGAAGATTTATATCAAATCTTTATAACAGATGTCCACCATTTGTAACTCTATGTAAGAAAGATGCTCTCTTTCATTATGAAGAATTTTTGTACAAAGTGTTTGATAGTATAAAGCAATATCTGACAAATCTTCTAGTCTTGGTTATTCCCATCCCAAGGAAGCCATTAAGTTTATATGATATAGCTTTAAGTGAATCTCTTGGCACCTTATTAGCTCATGTTAATAAGAAAAGAAAAGAGCTACACTTTTCTATTTGAGTAGAATTTTTCTTTCAAATAAAGTAAATTATCCTCTGATAGAGAAATATTGTCTAGCTTTAATCTTTACTTCTCAAAAGTTAGGGCACTATATTTTTTAGTACAAAGTGAATATAATATCCATAGTAAATCCTCTGTAGAATTTAATGACTCATCCAATGATATTTGGAATACTGGCTTGTTGGTTAATGATTCTGTAGCAATTTGAAATTACATTAATTCCTTTATGTAATATTAATGGGCAAGTTGTAGTAGACTTCTTACCAGCTCATCTAGTGCAGGATGATTGTCTGATAAATGAAGAATTTTTGGATGAATAAATCATGAATCTATAATTAAAGAAAAAGTCCACCAAAAAATTCTACTTGATGATGCTACATCCATTTATTAAGGAGTACCTGATCACATGATCTTAGGGAAAGTTAGAATCAATATAGTATTTATTATTCTATATAAATGCTTAATGTATCACTCTGACCATATGTAAGAACCTTGTATAAATAGTAAAGCTAAGTATAAAACACTAATAACTGGGTTAGAGTTAACAATCATAAATTAAATTCAAGAAATCAAAATTTTTAGAGATTCATAATTAGTGATTAATCAGATAGCTAGTACTTATCAAGTATTAATGGATAATTTGATTCCTTATCATCAATCTATGATGTATCTCCTTAAATAGATTCAAAATATAATATTATATTGGATTCCCCATGTATATGATTCCATGGTGAATGCCCTAGCAAAGTTAGCTGAAGCCTTGGCTTGTAGTAAAGGCAAATTAATTCCTATAAAAGTACAGGGTAACAAAGTCTTATCACACGTAGGCTTTGAACACATAAATAAAAAATCTTAAACTAAGTTGAAAATTATTTTTGTAGTAGATGATTAAGTGAATTAGAGAAAACCCTTCATCAAATACTCATGAGAAAATAAGCTACCTCATGATAAATTAGTAGCTAATCAAATCAAGAGGGGATCTATGTCTTATACTTTAGTCAACAAAACCTTATATAGAAGATCACTTGATCATATGCTTAAGGTGTTTTAATAAATCAGAATCATTGAAGAGTGTATAAGAAGTGCATGCAGATTCTGGGGGCACATTAATCAATTCCAAAAATAAAAATTAAAATAAAATGAATGGGATATTATTGGCCATTAATGATTGATGCTTGCATGAAAGTTGTAAGTTGTTGTCTTTAGTGCCAAGTACATGTTTTTGTTTTATATTAACCACCAAATGTATTACATCCACAATTACTTCATGGACATTTGAAAGCTGGGGTGCAAATATTATTGGCTTAATTGATCCATCACCCTCTAGAGGTCATAGGTTCAAATTAATAGCTATATATTATTTCTTAAAATGGATAGAGAAAATTCCCTTAAGATAAGTCAAAGCACATAACATTCTAAACTTTTTAAAAACCATATCATATATAGATTATGTGATCCTCTTTGAATTATATCAGATAATTGTTGATATTATCTACCTCATGACCTATTTTAGATATTTTTATGATAACAAACATATGCTTGAATGCTCTAATTTGTGTGCTAAGTATTTCAGGTGTAATGATGTACATTATAATTACTTATGGGATTTACATTGCACAACTCAAGTTCAATCAAATGTTGAGATAAAGAAGGACCAAGATGGACAACTTGAAGGATTTTACATTATCGTATGAGTATGTTAGTGGTCCACTAATATTACTTGCATGATTTAATTTACTCAATATCTAAATATTTATTAAATATATATTATTTTTGATATAGAAATCAATAAGATTTCTTTATTAAATAAATTTTATAACCTTCATTTTATTGCTTAATTATTATGAAATAAGAAGAGTTATCCAATTAGGAAAATTAAAGGTAAAAAGCTTATATGGTAAAATGTTTATTAATTAAATT
Organism: Dendrobium catenatum; assembly: GCF_001605985.2. Lineage (NCBI taxonomy): Eukaryota > Viridiplantae > Streptophyta > Magnoliopsida > Asparagales > Orchidaceae > Dendrobium > Dendrobium catenatum. The sequence continues at coordinate 124,544 of NW_021319084.1, forward strand.
GACTTATTTCACATCAATTTATTAATGTATGATTAATTATATATGTATTACATAACATTATTATATTAATATTCAACATTTCCTTAAATATTTAAAAATGTGCATGAGTTTTTATTATACTAAACGTGATATTATTTTTGTCAGAAATGTGGTCTAGTTTTTATTGTATTAGATAGTTTGGAATTTGTAGATATAAATTAATAGGTTAAATGACTAATATGGATTTATTTTGAATTTATAATGAATTTCCAAACTTTATCTGATTTAAATAGAATCTACTGCTAACCATTTTTGCTCTATTTTGGATGCATATGAAGACTTTTTGACCTCCCCACATGGCTAGCCATTTGAATCTCATATATGTTTAATATAAATTAATTCTTAATGGAATATAATATCATTAGTTGATAGTAAACATATTAGAATAATATTTTTATTCAAATGTGGCTTTTCTTACCCTTTCTCTTTAAATACCTCTCTTATTCCTCATGTAAGAGCTTTTCAAATAAGAAAATCTCCGACAATTCTTCCATTCTTCCTTTCGTCTTTACATGCTAAATCTTGAGAGGAGAAGCTTTGATTTTATTCCAAGAGTTCTTTTCATTTGCGAGATCGAAATAGTTGTTGGAAAGCATCAACACAAAAAACCGAGTAACATCTCTTGAGTTCTTGAGTTTGCTTTCCATCTCTAAATCTTTACTTGCTATTCTTTTAGCTTTCACCTTATATTTCTTTCTTGAAAATATTTATTTATGGTGAAATACTTATTGGAAATTTTATATTAAAGTTTTTTATATCACATCTTTTAAATCCATATAGTTTAGCAAAGTAAATATTTTACTTAATTAAGGTGGCATAGATTTACATCTATAATCTAATTCATTTTACTTTATTTGAAGAGTTAAAATTTAAATTATCAAGAATATATTTTTTATTTAAAATATTATTCTTAGTTTAAATAAAATATAAATCTATCTTAAAGTGAGCAAATTTAATATTTCATTTGCAAGTAGTGAGGTGATTAAAATTAATTTGTAAGATCACCTCAAATATTGTGGATATTTTATTGCAAGATTATTTACATCAAATTGTATTTTTCATTTTCATTATCTAATCCATTTGTCTTAGAGAAGTTTTAATTGTAATGAGATTGGGTTGTGCTCACCCGTGTAGGAGAGTACATAGGTTGTAAGAAACTTCTTTGGTTTAAAGAAGTGAGGATTGCAAAGCAAACCTGGGATTAGTGAATTCTAACCCGAGAGTTTGCTAGCGTGGATGTGGATCAGATTGGAATCTGGGCCAAACCACATAAAAATATTATGCCTCTTACTTTCATTTCTTGCATTTATTTTTCTGTCTTTTTTATAAGAATTATTGTGTGATTACTTACTCTTTTCAAAATTGCTTTAAAACCATTTTAATTTTCTTCTTTTAATAAAAATTTTAAAAACCCCAATTTACCCCGCCTCTTGGGGTGCCATAGTCATCCAACAATTGATATCAGAGCCTTGGATCTTTTTATTTTGGCTTAACATCCTATAGTAGATCCACTTATAAACTATGGCACAAGGTTTTTCTACGGGTTCACTTCCCGAAGGACAATCCCCTTATCGTCCTCCATTATTAGATAATGTTCCATTTGATTATTGGAAAAATAGAATTAGTACATTCTTAAGAGGTCAAGACTCTAGTATGTGGCACATGCTTACACACCAATATCATACACCCACTAAAGAAATTAATGGAATTAAAATTTAAAAACCTTTTGATGAATGGACTGTATTAGAGAGGGAATTAGATGAAATAAATGCTAGGGCATGTAATACTTTGCATTGTGCACTTCTTCCAGATGATTACATGAAAATTTCTATGTTAAATTCAGCAAAAGAAATTTGGGATAAATTAATTATAACTTATGAAGGTACTAATGAAGTTAGAGATGCTCACATAAATAGACTTGTTTATGAATATGAATTATTTCGTATGTCTCCCTATGAATCTATTTCTGATATGTATACAAGATTTATGAAAATAATTAACACATTACATTCTCTTGGAAGAATATATAAGAATCAAGACTGTCTATAAGATTCATAGATGCCTTCCTAAAGAATGGGATGCTAAAGTAACTACAATTGGTGAGGCTAAAGAATTATCTACTTATCCACTTGATCAGCTTTTAGGTTCTTTGATAGCACATGAACATGTTATAGCTCAAAGGGATAAATTGGATGGATCTTCAAAGAAAGAGAAAGAGAAAGGTAAAACTATTGCCTTGCAGATTGATGACAATGATGAACCTAGTTCATCAAGCGCTAATGAAGATAGTGATGAGGTGGCCATGCTTTCAAGAAGACTTGGAAGCTTACTAAGAAAGAAAAATCAAAGGTATAAGAAATCCAAAAATTATAAAATTCAAACTAAGAAATTTCCTACATGAGAAGGGATTATTTGTTACCATTGTAAGAAGCCTGGACATATAAGGGGAGATTATCCAGATCTTACTGATTCAAAAAGAAAGAGATGGATGTAGAGAGAAAGAGTGACATGAAAGAAAAGAAGTATTTCAAGAAGAAAAAGAAGGCACTATGGGCCAACCCAGATTCAGATGAATCAAGTTCATCAGATGAAGAGGTGAATATTTGCCTTATGGTGGAAGGAGAATCGGATTCTGATTCTCAAGAGGTATGTAATGATATTTCTTATGAAGAATTAGATGATGCTTTTAATGAATTATTCATTAAATATAAAAAAATTAAAAAGAAAATATAATGCTTTAGAAAAAGAGCATAAAAGTTTAGATATGCATTTTCATGATTTAAAAAAATGAATGTGAGGATTTGAAAAATAAAATTAGTTCTTTATTAGATCATGCTTTACTTGTTTGTAAACTTGAAAAAGAAAATATTCTATTAAAAGGAAGATTGGATTTATGCATGAAATCATGTGTTTTTTATAAAGCTCCAACAGGTTCATCAACAAATAAAAATTCTTCTTATATGTCACATAGATATCATGCTAAGCCATATACAAATACTAATATTTGGTGTAATTATTGTGGTAGAAAAGGACATATCTCATTTGATTGCTATGCTCGTAGATCACAAAATTCTAGACAATCAACTTTTGTATGGGTTCCAAAAAATACAAGCACTTCAACTACCATACAAAATAGATATCACACTACTCATTTAGAATGTGGACCCAAAAATATTTTGGCTCCAAAAGTTAAAATTTGATTTTCTTTTATAGGAATGCCTTCAAAGTAAAATCAATGAAGGCATGTGGTAATTGGATAGTGGATGTTCAAGACATATGACGGGCGATAAAGCAAAATTCTCTACATTGGAATCAAGTGATGGAGGATATGTCACATATGGAGATAATGCAAAGGGAAAGATTATTGGCATTGGATCCATATGTAAGAACTCTATTAATTTAGAAAAAGTCTTATTTGTTTCTAGTTTAAAACATAATTTAATATCAATTACTCAATTATGCAATAAAGGTTTAAATGTTTCATTTTACACTTCACATTTCATTATTAGAAATGATGAAACTATTTTACTTATAGGAAATAGACATAAAATATTTATTTAATTGATTTAGAGAATACAAATGATGGTAATTTGAATTTACTTTGTATGAACTCTACAAATGATGATGCTTGGTTATGGCATAGAAGGCTATGTCATGCCAATATCCACACTTTAAATAAAATTTCTAAACTTGATTTAGTAGTTGGTTTACCAAAAATTAATTTTCATTTTGATTCTATATGTGATGTATGCATTCATGGTAAACATATGAAAAGTTCATTCAAGAGTAAAAATATAGAATTATTACACATGGATTTATTTGGGCCTATTAACACAACTAGTTTAGGTGGTAAAAATTACGAATTTGTTGTTGTAGATGATTATTCAAGATATACTTGGGTATTATTCTTTGCTAATAAAAATAATGCATTTGATGATTTTAGAAAATTTTCTAAGTATATTCAAAGAGAAAAAGGTTATTTTATTCATAGAATTCAAACGGATCACGATGGAGAATTTGAAAATAAATCATTTGAAAATTATTGTGATGAAAATGGAATTAGACGTAATTTTTCAGCTCCTAGGACTCCTCAACAAAATGGTGTAGTTAAAAGAAAGAATCGTACATTGGTAGAATTAGCAATATCAATGTTAGATGAATATAAACTTCCAAAATATTTTTGGGCAGAAGCAATAAACACTGCATGTTATGTTACATATAGAGTTTATTTAAGACCAATTCTTAAAAAGACCCCTTATGAAATATTTTTTTGGAAAGAAACCTAAGATTAGTCATTTACATGTTTTTGGATGTAAGTGTTTTATTTTAAATAATGATAAGGATCCTTTAGGTAAATTTGATAGTAAGTCTGATGATGGTATATTCTTAGGAAATTCAATTTTTGGAAAATCTTTTAGAGTTTTTAATAATAGAAAATTAATTGTTGAAGAATCCGTTCATATAATTTTTGATGAAAAACCCTATAGATTTAGTAAGAAATAATTTGAATGATGATGATACTGAAAATATAAAGAAAATAAATTTGGAAGAAAAGGAGTATGATTCATTTCCTAAAGAATGGAGATATAATAGAAATCATCCAAAAGAGTTAATAATTGGTGATCCTTCCCAAGGTGTTAAGACTAGGTAGAACATTCTGCATTCCTATTAGAAATTGAACCTAAAAATATAGATGAAGCTTTACAAGATAACTTTTGGATAATTGCTATAGAAGATGAACTTAACCAATTTATAAGAAATGATGTTTGGGAGTTAGTCACAAGACCTCATGATCAAAATATAATTGGAACAAAATGGGTTTATAAAAATAAGCTAGATGACTCAGGAAGTATTATTACAAATAAAGCTATATTAGTTGCGCAAGGGTACACACAAATAGAAGGAATAGACTTTGAAGAATCTTTTGCACCCGTAGCAAGACTAGAAGCCATTAGATTACTCCTTGCCTTTGCTTGTTTTAAGGACTTCAAACTTTTTCAAATGGATATCAAAAGTGCATTTTTGAATGGGTATATTGATCAAGATCTTTTTGTAGAACAACCACCATGTTTTGAAAGCATTAATTTTCCTAATAATGTATATAAATTAAAGAAAGCATTATATGGTTTAAAACAGGCTCCACGTGCTTGGTATGATAGGTTAAGTAACTTTTAATTGAACATAAGTTTAGAAAAGGTAAGGTAGATACAACTCTTTTTATCAACAATATTGGGGATGATTTGATTATTATACAGATTTATGTTGATGATATCTTATTTGGAAGTACAAATGAAAGTTTATGTCATGAGTTTTCCTCATTAATGTCAAAAGAATTTGAAATGAGTATGATGGGAGAACTCACCTTTTTCTTAGGACTTCAAGTAAAACAACTAGAGTTTGGCACATTCATATGTCAAACCAAATACATAAATGAATTATTAGAAAAGTTTGATATAAAGAGATTCAAATTGAGTAAAACTCCTATAAGCCCTTCAACTAGACTTGATTTAAATGAATCAGGAAAACCAATAGATCAAAAACTTTATAGGAGTATGATAGGTTCACTTTTGTATCTTACTGCTAGTCGGCCTGATATTATGTTTGCTATATGTTTATGTGCAAGATTTCAAGCTAATCCTAAGGAATCGCACTTAATAGAAGTTAAGAGAATATTTCATTACTTGATTAGAACTCATAAGCTAGACTTATGGTATCCTAAAAATTTATTATCATGTAGTTTAGTTGCATATTTTGATGCAGATTATGCTGGTTGTAAGGTTGATAGAAAAAGTACATCTGGAACCTGTCAATTTTTAGGATCATCGCTTATTTCTTGGTCTTCTAGAAAACAAAATTCAGTCGCTTTATCCACTGTTGAAGTAGAGTACATAGCCGCAGGTAGTTGTGTTGCTCAATTTTTATGGCTAACAAATAGAAGATTTTGGAATTAAGCTTAAAAATATACCCATTAAATGTGATAATACAAGTGCTATAAGTTTAACAAAAAATCTTATACAACATTCACGGACTAAACACATAGAAATTGGACACCATTTTATTAGAGATCATGTTAATAAAGGCTATGTGAATATAGATTTTGTAAACACATATTCTCAAATAGCTGAAGTATTTACAAAACCTTTAGCTGAAGAGAGATTTTGCATGTTAAGACGTATGCTTAGGATGTTAGATCCTAACATTTAAATTTCTTTTATATGTTTAATTATTATTTTTGATGTTTTCAAAGAGGGAGAAGAACTATATATGTTGGTCATAATTCATTTTACATGCATATATTTAAGGAGAGAATTATTTGCATATTTCTCAATTATTATATATTAAAAGTTATGATAAAAGGGTTAATTTGCACCTTTGTTGTAACTATACCCAACATAAGTTTGTCATCATCAAAAAGGGGGAGATTGTTGATATTATCTAACTCATGACCTATTTTAGAGATTTTGATGATAACAAACATATGCTTGAATGCTCTAATTTGTGTATTAAGTATTTCAGGTGTAATGATGTGCATTATAATTACTTATGTGATTTACATTGCACAACTCAAGTTCAATCAAATGTTGAGATAAAGATGGACCAAGATGGACAACTTGAAGGATTTTACATTATATCGTAAGAGTATGTTAGTGGTCCACTAATATTATTGCATTATTTAATTTGCTTACAATCTAAATATTTATTAATTATATATTATTTTTGATATAGAAATCAATAAGATTTTTTTATTAAATAAATTTTATAACCTTCATTTTATTGCTTAATTATTATAAAATATGAAGAGTTATCTAATTAGGAAAATTAAAGGTAATAAGCTTATATGGTAAAATGTTTATTATTTAAATTGACTTGTTTCACATCAATTTATTAATGTATGATTAAGTATATATGTATTAAATAATATTATTATATTAATATTCAACATTCCTTAAATATTTAAAAATGTGAATGAGTTTTTATTATACTAAATATGATATTATTTTTGTTAGAAATATGGTCTAATTTTTATTGTATTATATAGCTTGGATTCTGTAGATATAAATTGATAGGTTATATGACTCATGTGGATTTCATTTGAATTTATAATGAATTTCCAAACTTTATCTGATTTAAATAGAATCTGCTGCTAGCCGTTTTTGCTCTATTTTGGATGCATATGAAGACTTTTTGACCTTCCCACATATCTAGCCATTTGAATCTCATATATATTTAATATAAATTAATTCTTAATGGAATATAATATTATTAGTTGATAGAAAACATATTAGAATAATATTTTCATTCAAATGTGGCTTTCTTACCCTTTCTCTTTAAATATCTCTCCTCTTCCTCATATAAGAGATGCTCAAACAAGAAAATCTCCAGCAATTCTTCCACTCTTCCTTTTCTCTTTACATGCTAAATGTTGAGAGGAGAAGCCTTGATTTTATTCTAAGAGTTCTTTTCATTTGCGAGATCGAAATCGTTGTTGGAAAGCATCAACACACAAAGCCGAGTAACATCTCTTGAGTTCTTGAGTTTGCTTTCCATCTCTAAATCTTTACTTGTTATTCTTTTAGCGTTCACCATATATTTCTTTCTCGAAAATATTTATTTTATGGTGAGATATTTGTTGGAAATTTTATATTAAAGTTTTCTATATCACATCTTTTAAATCCATAAAGTTTAGCAAAACAAATATTTTACTTCTTTAAGGTGGCATAGATTTACATCTATTATCTAATTCATTTTACTTTATTTGAAGAGTTAAAATTTAAATTAGCAAGAATATATTTTTTATTTAAAAAAATATTCTTATTTTAAATAAAATATAAATCTATCTTAAAGTGATCAAATTTAATATTTCATTTGCAAGTAGTGAGGTGATTAAAATTAATTTGAAAGAAAACCTTAAATATTGTGGATATTTTATTTCAAGGTTATTTACATCAAATTGTATTTTTTATTTTAATTATAGAAGTTTTAATTGTAATTAGATTGGGTTGTACTCGCCCGTGTAGGAGAGTACTTAGGTTGTAAAGAACTTCTTTTCTAGCTTGAGTGTTTGCTAGCGTGGACGTAGGTCGGATTGGAATCTGGGCCAAACCACGTAAAAATATTGTGCCTCTTACTTTCATTTCTTGCATTTATTTTTCTGTCTTTTTTATAAGAATTATTCTGTGACTACTTACTCTTTTCAAAATTTCTTTAAAATCATTTTAATTTTTTTCTTCTAATAAAAAATTTAAAAACCATAGTTCACCCCTCTCTTGGGGTGCCATAGTCATCCAACATGGTCTACCATTTAGAAGCACTAAAATAAAAAGCTTTGAAAAATATCATAACATTCATTGGAGATACTTAACAATCTATTACCCTCAGGCTAATGGATTAGTTGGTCCTCTAATAAAATATTGGTTCAAATTTTGAAGAAGACACTAGATGATAATAAAAATTAATGGCATGAAAAGTTAAGAGAAGGTTTGTGGGCATACAAAATCACATATAAACTCTTAACCAGTCTACACCATTTACTCTAGTCTTTGGAGCAAAGGCTGATCTCTCTTTAGATGTGTAGTTGCCTTCACTATGTATAATTTTTAATTACAAAATCATAGAAGAGCAAAATCTAAAACTCAGACTAGAAGAACTTGAAGGTTTAGAAGAGAAGAATTTCAGGCTCAACTAAGCCTCAAGTGATATAATGCTAAAATGATTCAAGCACATAACAAGTTGGTTCATCCAAGAACCTTTCAAGTAGGATAATTGATCTTAGTTCTATGAGATAGGTGACAAATTTGAACCAACTTGGGAAGGTTCTTTTATGGTAGAGAAAGTGTACCAAGGAGGGTCTTATTAATTAATTTATTGTAAAGGGGATAGTCAAGTGTTTCCTATAAATGGGTGATACCTTAAGTATTATTATGGTGGATAGTATTAAGAAATATGTTGTAATAAATAAAAGTTTTTCTTATCATTTTTTATGTATAGTTCTTGAATGTGTTAAAATTTTTGAAAGGAACTATGTCTAGAGGATAAGACTAAGTTTGAAATTTTTGTTAAAGTTTATAAGTTTGAAATTCCCCTAATGTTATTAAACTATGTCCTTTAATAAATGGTGTAAAATTTCCCAGGGTATCCTTCATTTTTGAATTCTAATAAATTGACCATCAAAATCTTATCATTTGGCAGTTGCCTCTCATTTGGGTTCCATCTCCATAAAAAATAGATATTAGATGTATGTTCCTTTGATTGCTTGTATGCTTTGACTCCCTAAAAATAGTTGTTTGGTATAAGCCTATTTTTATGGATTCTTATATGTTCCATCTAGACCCACTAGTGGTACAGCAAGCCCTTCATGGCACTACCCTAGTTTAAATTGATCATCTATGGTTATGTTTAAGTTTCTAATACAATCTTCCTTTCCATATGATGATCTGGTCCTCTAAGATTAGTTGTACATCCCTAATATAGGCTTTCTTTTCTTATGATCATCTGCCAATGGTGGAGCAAGCCCCTCATGGAACCATCCTAGTATCATTGAAACCTTTTAGTGCTGGAGCAAGACCCTCGTGGAACCATCCTAGTATCATTAAAACTTTCTAGTACATTAGTAAGCCCTTGTACACCACCCTAGTTTAAATTCCAATTATTTACAATTAGGTGTGAGTCCCCGTAATTAGGCTTTCTTTCTTTATGATCATATATCAGTGGTAAAGCAAGCCCCTTGTGGTACCATTCTAACAAATTCTTAAATTTAAGCCTTGACAATTTAGCTGTGAATCTCCGTGTGGAATTTTCCTTTCTTAGAAGATGCTCAATAATTTGTCGATATAGTTTTGATTCCCCTTGTGCATTCATACCTTCTCTTACACTAGAAAGAATACTTTCAAGTCTTATTAAATCCAAATAAAATAGTATTGTAGCAAGTCCCTATGGCACCATCCTAGTTTAAAACTTAAATTCATTTTTTAGGATTTAATTCCTTTCAAGCCCTAACCATTGAAATCTCTTTGAATTTTATTTATTTCTTAGTCAACACCAATATATTTAATATACTTTTAAAGTTCGTCACACTTATTGGGTATCTATTTGTTAACCTCATTATTTGATTGAGGTCAATCCTCCAATATAAAAATCTAATCCATTAATGAGCTATGACATAGTGATCAATATCATAGACTTAAAATCCATCATCTAATAGTCACCATTGATTATCATGTGATCATTCGATCGACCCCTTGATAGTCACCAAATGATTGTTAGTGATATTATTATTCTAAAAGATAAATTCCCTCTATTATTAGTTCACTCCTAATTGACTAGCTAGCTATTTGAATGAGCTCAAACTCTCTAAAACCTTCCCTTGCCTCCTATTAGACAATCCTTAACTGAATGGTGGCTAGATAGTGCTTAGGTGGCAAGATCTTGGCCCTTGATAATAATTTCTCTCTCATATATATACCCTTAAATTTTTTGAAGCAAGGGTTTATCAATTCAATTACCTAGCTTCTTAGTAACTCCCTAAGCCTCTTAAAGTAATCCCCAACCTTCTTCAGCTCTAGATCTCTCCATTTGAAGTCCAATAGAGAGAAAGAGAGAGGAGATAAAAAGTGATCCAATATAATTAACTTCCAATCCAATGGATTTCAAATATTTGAGCCTTTAAAAAACTTTTAGATGACATATCCAGGAGCTCATAGAACCCAAAATCAAGAAGGTCCATCCATTAGATAGAGGTATTTTACCATTTAAAGGTTTCAAATACAAATTTTAATTACTTTAAGATCTTAATACATGGAGCCCCTAAACTCTATGGTATGTAGTCTTGGGGTAAAAAGAAGTTATGTTTCAAATTGTATTGAATTTAGATGAGTATGGAAGAAGTTATGTGCATTTGAATTCTTACTTCATTTTTTAACTAACGAGATTGGTTCAATTAGAGCCATCCGATCACATGTGCATTATTGCGACTCAACCTCATGAGTTTTATATTTTTTATGATTAAAAATATCTTTATAATAGTTTTTTTTATTTTATATTTGTTTGTGTGTATATTAAAATTTCATAAACACCATACAACATCCAACAAAGAATCAGAGCTCTATATTGGGTTGAATAAGGTAATGCTATAAAGGGTATGTAATATTCATTAATGTAATATTGATTTCTTAAGTCAAGTCCTACAAAGGTGTTTGTTAGCTTGGTTTCCATGCTCATATACACTCAGGGGAGTGAGATCTGGTAAAAACTAAAAGTTCAACTTTTAAACTAATCGTACTGGGCAATTTCGATCGTCCAAGATGATCAGCTCATTGAATTAATCATCCAGAATGATTTTGGATCGTCCAGGATGAACCTTTATGATCTTAGAAAATATATGCCAATGATAATTTATACAAGGTTTTAAGATTCATTTTTTTTTCTAATCATCCTGGATTATCTAGATCTTCCTGGACAATCAATACTAATCATGCCTAAATTAATCATGTAATTAAGGGACTAATTATGGTTAATTTTTTTAATCAGATCATCCTGAATGATATGTATATCATACTAGATGATATTTGCTGATATATTAATTTTCCTAAATCATCAAAGACAAAATACCATAAGTTTTATTCTAATAATCTAAGATGATCCACAATATCATCCTGGATGATCAGTACAAATTTGATCACATCATCTAGGTGATCTTCCTAGACTATCAGGTCAAATCCTGCACATCATCCGAGATAATTCTTTGATTGTACTAGATAATATTTGGCGCCATAATTAAGTTTTTAAGGTTTTCTAAAGCCCTCTTTTTAAGCATATCATATGATATGATCATGTGATCATACGAGATAATAGTTGGCACCGAAATAGAGTTTCTAGGGTTTTTGAAAGCCCTCTTTTTAAGCACTTTATACGGGATGATTATGAGATCGTCTGGGATGATGTTTGCTGCCAAGATCAATTTTTAGGGTTTTTCAAAGCCATCTATTTAAGCTTTGTCAAGGTAGCTAGTAAGTGTCTTTTGCAGACATTGAAGCTTCATTCTTCTAGAAAAAACTTGAAGAGAGAACTTGAAAGGGAGAGTGGAAATGGTGGAGTTTAAGAGATTGAGAAGATCCTTGGAGGGGGTTTCAAGGGAGTATGGAAGGGGTTTCACATGGTTTCTCTAGCAAGCTTGCACATTAGTACCATCAGATTCAAGGTTCATCTTGAGAGAAGCTTTGGGAAGAAGAATATCTTTTTGGTGTCAAAGGAACTGGCTACTCTACCGCACTAGAGAAGGTGGAAGTGATTTTATAATGGCTTCTTTACCTAGCTGTTGGGGCTAAAGGAGATTCACTAAAGGTTTAGTGCAATACTCAGAGGGTGCCTCTGAGGAGTGGACATAGGTCAAGTTGGACTGAACCACTATAAATCTAGTGTGTTCTTTCCTTTTTTTTTTTTGCACTTTATTTTTATTACAATTAACTGCTTATGTGAAATCTTTAATTAATCATTTTATTATTAATTTATTTTATTTATGCTGTAAGATATAAAATTTTTTTTCTTTGAGTCAAAGAAGATTTAAAGTATCCAATCGACCCCCCTCTTGGTTAGCCTCAGACTTGTTCATAAGGGCTTAACATCCATGATGAACTTTCAAGTGGTATTAGATCAGGATTCATAAAATTAAGTTTGAAAAGTTTTTGATTTTTGATCAATGGCTAATTTTTATAATCATAATTTTATGGAAAGATATTTAATCACCTGACCACCTTTATTTAAAAATATTACTTTTGATTTTTTGAAAACTCGTATGTCTACTTTCTTGCAATCAGTTGATTATCGAATGTGACATATGATTCTAACTTGTTATTTTGTACCATCACGTGTTATTGATGGAATTAAAACTAATATTCCTTTTAATCAATGGAGTATAGTAGAACAAATCAATGCTCAATTAAATGTTAAATCGTTAAACTATTTTTTATGTGCTTTAAATTCTTAAGCTTGTATATTAGTATCCATGTGCACTACTAGCAAGGAAATTTGGGATAAATTACACACTATATATGAAGGCACTAGTGAAATCAAGTAATCCAGGTTAAAAATTTTAATGCATGATTATGAACAATTTTTCATGAAACCTTATGAGATGATCTTAGACATATATACTAGGTTTATTCAAATTGTGACATCATTACATGCTTTATGTAAAGAATTTTTAAATTTTGAAAAATTCAATAAAATTATATGTTGTCTACTTAATAAGTTTAATGCCAAAGTTATTATTATTTGTGAATAAAAAATTTTGAATGAATATTCTATTGATAATTTGATTGGCTCACTCATTACCTACGAGCAAAGTTTGGGTCAAAGACATTTGGATGTAGGTGAAATGATAGTGCTAAAAGCTAAAGACATAATGACAAGTGGCTTAGTTGGTGATGAAAATAATGACTTCACAAGTAAATTGGAAAGCCTACTAAAGCACAAGCATAAGCATCAATAAAAGAGGAATAAAGATAAAAATGATAAGAATATTAAGATTTTTTCTGACATTATTTGCTTTGGATGTAGGAAACATGGATATATGAAAAATTAATGCCCTAATCTGAGAACAATTCCTACAAAAAAAAGGATAAAGCTAATCAAATTGTAAAAAAGGCAAATAATGAAAACAAAAAAAATCTCTTAGGCTAACCTAGCTTCTAAAACATCAGATTAGGAGCTAGATGTTATTTAAACCCTTATTTGTATGTTTATTTTTTTGTGTATGCATGTTTTTGTTCGTTATTATTTTTTTATTTTATGTGTTTTCTTTGGGTTTATTTTTTTTCTTTCCTTTTTGTTATGTTAAAATTTTAAATTTGTCTTTACTTTTCTTTTTGTGAAGTTTTCTCTGATCAACACACATACACATCACTTTTTTTATTTCTAATATACTTTAGAAAATCAAAACTTTTTAAATATAATTTCTTCTAAAAATAAAAAATTTATCTCCTATTTTTATTTAATTTTTACGTAAGTTTTGATTGACTTCTCTAAAAATAGTCAAAAGAAGGAAACTTAAGATTTTGTCTCTCTATCTCTTTTCTTAAAGAGGCTATCTTACTTTTGATTCAAAATCTTCATCAAATTATAAATTGGATTTTGAAATTAAACTTTTTCATCTCTCAATATTTTTTCTATCGTATTGGGATCTTTTGCAAGTTGTTGAATTCACCTTTTTTTTTATAGAATGGGTTTGTTTTAGTATTTTAAAAATTACATAAATGAAGCATATTTGGAGAAAAGAAAAAAATGCTAATAATGTCAAATTTAGAAAGATACATAAAGTATATTAAAAATTAAAAGATGTGTAATGACGCCAAATTTAGAAAGATACACAAAGTGTATCAAAAAATAAAAGATACTCAAAATGCGTCAAACAATAGACAAGAGATATAAAATGAGCCCACAAAAAGTAAGCTTACTTTTCTCGTACTTCTTAAATCTTAAGAAAACCCTTTTACTATTGATATCTTCGATACTTGAGTTTGAAAATCATGATTTTTGATTCACCAATTTTTGCATTAATCTTCTATTAAATATACTTTATGAAAGGAGTTTTAAAAAAATTACAGTTTCTTTTTCTAATTTATTTCTTGATTTAGATATTGGATTAAAAAGTATTTGAGCCTTTAAAAGAACTTGAGCTTGGATTAATAATTTCTAAATTTCTAATCTTTCTAGGATATGCATTGTCAATACATTCCTTACCAAGTTTTCGAATAAAATTAAGCGGTAGCTTTCTCATTTCAAGAAAATTTGAATTTTCAAACTAATTCTTCTAAAAACATCTTCTTCACTAAATCAGGGATCATTTGATATTTTGTTAGTCAGTTTTTTACTATTTTAGTTTTTTATGCTCCTATTCTATTTGATAATGTCAAAGGGAGAGAATGTATTGTTATTTTTATATTTGTTTTACTTATTTTTTTTATTTTACTTGTTTTATTTTAAAATAAAAAAATTTAAAAAAAAAAAGAAGGAATGTTTTGTTTATCCCTATTTTTAAATTTTTATCTTAGGGAGGGAGAGTTTAGGAGAAAATACTTTTAGTTTGCAACTTCATCAGGCCATCATAAAAAATGGGGGAGATTATTACGACTCAAGCTCATAGGTTTTATATTTTTGATGATAACAAACATCTTTATATCTCATAGTATTTTTAATTTTATATTTAGTTGTGTGTATACTAACATTTCAAGAATATCATGCAACATCCAATAAAGAATCAAAGCTCTAGATTGGGTTGAATTAGATTATGCTGTAAAGGGTCTGTAATATTCATTGGTATAATTTTGATTTCTTGATTTAAATCCTACAAAAGTGTTTATTCGCTTGGTGTCCATGCTCATGCCCACTCAAGGGAATGAGATCTAGCCAAAACCAAAAGTTTAAGTTTTGAACTAATTATACTAGGCAATTTTGATCATTCAGGATGATCAGCTCATTGAACTAATCATCTAGAAAGATTTTGGATTTTCCAAGATGAATCTTTATGATCTGAAAAAATAGCCGCCAATGATAAATTAGATAAGGTTTTAAGATTCAATTTTTGTTCTAATCACCTTGGATGATCTAAATCTTCTTAGACAATCAATACCAATCATGCCTAAATTGATCGTGTGATTAGGGGACTAATTATGGTTAAATTTTTCAATCAAATTGTCATTAACAATATGTATATCGTACTGGATGATGTTTGCTGACATATTTAACTTTCCTAAATCATCCAAGATGAAATACTATAATTTTTCTTCTAATCATCCAAGACGATCCACAATATCCTCCTGGATGATCAGTACAAATTTGATCATATCATCCAGGTGATCGTCCTGGACTATCAGGTCAAATTCTGCACATCATCCTAGATGATCCCTTGATTGTATAAGATAATATTTGGCACCAAAATTAAGTTTTTAGGGTTTTTTGAAGAACTCTTTTTAAGCATATCGTACGATAGAATTATGTGATCGTATGGGATGATAGTTGGAGCTGAAAAAGAGTTTTTAGGGTTTTCAAAAGCCCTCTTTTTATGTATATTGTATGGGATGATCTTGTGGTCATGCTGGATGATGTTTGCCACCAAATAAATTTTTTGGGTTTTTTTAAAGCCCTCTATTTAAGCTTTGTCAAGGTACTTGGTAAGTGTCTTTGATAACCATTAAACTTCATTCTTCTGGAGAAAACTTGAAGAGAGAACTTGAAAGGGAGAGTGGAAATGGTGGAGTTTGAGAGAGGGAGAAGATCCTTGGAGGGGGTTTCAAGGGAGTGTGGAGGGGATTTCACACGATTGCTCCAGTAAGTTTACACCTTAGTACCATCGGATTGAAGGTTCATCTTGAGGGATGTTTTGGGAAGAAGAATATCTCTTTGGTGTCAAAAGACCCGATTGCTCTGCCACATCATGGAAGGTGAAAGTGGTTTTTTAAGGGCTTCTCCGTCTAACTATGGGGGCTAAAGGAGAGTGACTAAAGGTTTAGTGCAATATTCATAGGGTGCCTCTGAGGAGTGGCCGTAGGTCAAGTTGAACCACACCACTATAAATCTGGTGTATTCTTTCCTTTATTATTTCTATATTTTAATTTTATTATATTTAACTACTTGGGTAAAATCTTTAATTAATCTTTTTATTATTAATTTATTTTATTTTTGCTGCAAGATATAAAAAGAATTTTCTTTTAGTCAAAGAAGATTTAAAATATCCAATTCACCCCCCTCTTGGTTAGTCTTGGTACTCATTCATAAGGGCTTAACATCCCTGACAAACTTTCAAGTGGTATCAAAGCACTTTCATGTATCATAATAAAATTTCCTAGAAGTAGATGCACATTGTGTCGTCTACCCTTGGATTTCAATTTTCATAATATTTGAGGTTTATTTGGCCTGTCAATTTGTGAACCAAAGATTGGCACACATAATTGACCCAAAATTTTTATTAATTTATAATAAATCAAAATTAAATCTAGTAAATACATTCAAAGTGACATACTACTAAGATTAAAAGCATAACAAAAAAATTAAATTCCACTTAAAATTCATTCAAAATAAAAAGTAATTTGAATATCAAGAAAATATAATAATTAAATAAATTAAATAATAAAAAAATTATGTAATTGCAAAATAATTTAAAACACTTATAATCATCTTTAGGAGTCATCAACAACATTTGAGAATGATTTAAGAGATTTAGAGTTGATTTGGTACCAAAATAAGAAATACTCACTAATTAAATAATTAATTAAATCATTAAAATATGTTGAATTTATAAAAATCATAAATAATTATATAAAACTCCAAATTACATAAATTCAAAGGCATTGAACTTATAATTTGGTCTAATATTTAAGAAAAATATAAAAATTCTATAATTCAATATAAATCAAAAATATATCCTAAGGAGGTTTTTGTCCTCCTACCTGTTGTGACAACACCATAAATTAATTGAAATAATATAAATATTAAATTTAAATTTTGTAAATTATTAATCAATGAATAAAATTATTTAAAAATAAATAATAAAATGCATAGACATTAAAGCTTTCTTACCCCTATGCTTGACTATTTTTAGGAAGGCAAAGGTGTATAAGATTACAAAGCTTTGAGGACTAAAATACTTAATTAAAATACTAGTTTCTTATGTATCCTATCTACCATATTTTTGGAGGATTGACATCATTATAAATATACGCTTAGGACTTAAAAATAAATAACTTTTTATCATTAAGAAGTTATTGAGCTCTATGTTCTACAAAACTTAAAGTTAAACAACTTCAACAATTAAAAAAAATCAAAACTTATAGAATATTAAAACTTAAATTCAAAACACCTATCAATGACCTTAAATAAACCAATTCAATTATAGATAACTTCAAACAAATAATGCCTAGGACCTATCCAAACCGCTCAACCTTATATGCACACTTAGATGGTTGGCTAACACGTCCAACTATAGGCTAAGCTAGGCCAACAATTTAATATAGTTTTTTTTAGTTTTTTTCCTATAGGGTACTCATATTCAAAATATTATTTTTCTATACTCATGATGTAATATTTATATTTATATTAGTGCACAATTGGAGTAGGTTTTTAGGCTGCTTTACTTTTCTGTATACACTCACACTACATTGCATATGTATATTTCTTTTATATATGAATTTCTCTCTTATATATTCTTATGAAAGTGGAATGAATATAGGTAATGATTTAAAGTAAAATATAAATATAAATAAAAATATAAATATTTTATATTCTTGTATAGCTATATTGAGTTGTGAGGTGTCAAGAGTTATAAAAGATTTGAAGATGATTATTTATATGCATGTAAATTTTCCAAAAAGAAATGATCCTTCTCCTTTTGAGGATTATTATATTTTGAATACTATAGAATATCCATAAGCTAGAAGATTGAAGACTAAAATAAATAATTATATTCAAATCTATATTATATAGAAATAGAAGTCTAAGCTTATTATTGGTAGAACCTAGTCACCTTTATTTTACAACAGACCCTTAGTTGTACTCTTAGAAATTATAAATAAATAAAAATTTTTATTTATACATTATCATCCAAACATCATTTCATTATGAGATCATGTACGTATTATGAAGTTTTTATTATAATTTTTTTAATTATAATTCATTGATTTCAAGGATAAAGCCTATCTTATACTACATTCATACACTGATTAAATGTGCTAAGCATTGTTAATTGACAGCTCACTTCAGGCAATTATAAGTCTAAATTGAATACACCCCTCAGTCTCTACACATCCTTCCCATCCAATTCTAAATCAAATTTTACAATCTAAAGCAAGTATATATTGAAATATTGATAGCCCAAATCTATCTTTAAATCTATATGAATTTGAAAACTTTACCCTTCACTTTAATCAAGAGTATTCACTTAGGAGATCTAATAAAATATAGGGGCTTTCCCTTATAGAAAGTCTAATAAACTCTATTTTAGGTCCTTTCTAAGATAGTAGAAAATTTTATGAACGTTGACCTATCTTTAAACATTATTTTAGTTTCATAATCAAAGAGATAAGTGACTATTCTTTTTATCCTTAGGGATGAATTGAATATCCTTTATTCTATTTGATTATAAAAATAAATTTATTGATTTTGTTTCATGATTAAAATGATAAGTGAATACTCCTTTTACCCTTAGGGAAGAATTGAATATTTCTTATAATGTTTTATTATGAAAATAATTTCGTTTATTTAGTTTCATGATTAAAATAATAAGTGAATATTCTTTTTATCCTTAGGGATAAATTTAATATTTCTTATGATGCATTTAATTATGAAAATAAATTATGAGTGTCTCTTTCCAAATTGATAGTGAAATATGATTTTGTCCATCGGGATGGTATAATGTTAATCTATGTATATTTGACTATAAAATATTTTAAAGCAAATCATGTAGCAAGATTCATAACATTTGTCCGCACATTTAAGTATATTTTATAAGTTTGTTATATATATTATAATATTCATGTTTATTTCATGTTCTTCCTCATATGTGAAATTGCATTGCATATGGTGGATGTTACTTGTGGGAGATGATCAATTTTAAGTACAAGTTATGCTTTAAGGGCCTTTTTTTTTTAAAAAAAGCAATATTGCATTATAAACTAGAGAAAGGAAAACAAAAAGAGCAAGAGCCTACTAAGAGCAAGCTAAAGATTCCTCCTTCAACATATTAACAAATGAAGGAGGAACCTTATCAAGAAGCAAATCATCCCACCAAAAAGAAGAAAAAACCCCAAAGTTAGCACATAAGTCTGCTAACTTATTACAATCTCTCTTAATGCAATTAAAAATAATAAAATTGAAATCATCTTTAAAAGAAAAGTTTTTAATACCTTTTCCTCCTCTTTTGAGAGCTTTATGTATGAACTTGATGACATTTGCATTGTCGCTCTCTATGATGATTCCTTTGTATTCATGCCTCCAATCTTTGATAACATCTTGAATAGATGTTATGGCAAGAAGCTCCAGGTAGGTAATATCCCACTGAGTATAGAGTTTGCCAAAAGCTGCTAGCATCCTACCTTTATGATCTCTGACCATTCCACCGATACCTCCTTTGTAAGAAGAAAATAAAGCTGCATCTATATTTACCTTGATCCAATCGGGTGGAGGAGAGTACCAACGATCTTCCAACAGCATAAGCTGATTAGTACTCAACTGGCCCGTAGAGGTATAATTAGGAGACTTAGTAACTCCTACATATGCAATCACCTCAGCTGTTATGTAAACCTATCTCCTTTCCTTCTTTCCATGAAAAAGTTCATTTCTCTACTTCCAAATGAAGTAAATGACGTTGCATAACAAATTGGATAAGAAAACATTTTGGCTTTCCAGCCAATTATAAGTTTCCTCAGAGGAAAAAGACGGAACAGCAAATCCCCAACTATTTAGGTGTTCAATTACTTCATTGATCTTCAAGCATTTACAAGCCACATGATCAATATTCTCCTCTACATTGCATCCTCTTGGGCAATATTCCATCCTTTGTAATCTTCTATATGATAGAAAGGAATTAGTAGGCAAAGCATTGTTCAATACCCTCCACAAGAAATTTTCCACACGAGCATTCAGCTAGATTTCTTCAGCCAATTCCATCTACTGATCTCAGATACTTGTTGAGCATTATAAGATGTAGCTATTGAGGTAATGGTTTTACCTGATTCCATATGCGTTAGCTCTAATTTATCTTCAACAAGATCAGGCTTAATTTGAACCTTACAAATCAGATTCATAAGTTCAATACCGAAGAATTTCTCCAATTCTGAAATATTCTAGTGTTCTCCCGATATAAATTTATCCATTGTAAAATACTCTTTCATTTCCACTTGAAAGTTTACAAATGTAGGCCATTTATTGAGACATTTATCCAAAATCCATGTGTCTTCAAGAACACCAACAGATTTCCCGTTAGCTATGTTCCACCTCATAATTGATTTAAGGTGTTTGCTTCCATCCTTAATTAACTTCCAAGCCACCAAAACTGATTTGTTCCTGCTTCCAGCATTCCAGCAAGAGCCATATTTTGGATAAAGCATTTTATGCAATAATGATTCTTCATCTTTCAAATACCTCCAAGCTGGTTTAGCTCTTAGAGGACCCACTTTGTTAGAACAAGAATGAAGTCCGCTGCCACCATTCTCAATTGGCTCACATAATTTTTTCCAGCTAACATAAAGTAAGCCGTGCCCATTATCAATTTTATTCCAGATAAAATTATGGCATAATTTTTCAATCTCTTCAAGAATTTTTTTTGGAATTAGTGAAATAGTTGAATGAAAAGAGGGTATAGAAAGGATTACCAATCTAACCAAAGTAATTTTGCTTGCCAAAGACATAAATCTAGATCCCCAATTGTTCAGTTTCTTTAGAACATTATCAATAATGAAATGAAAGTCCACCTTGGATACTCTTCTTAATGTCATTTTAGTACCAAGATAACATAACACTTTAACCTCTTTATAACCCATGATACTTTTAATCTTCTTCTTATTTCTTGTATTGACAGCTTTTCCAAATAACATACCAGATTTGTTTGTGTTTACTTTTTTCCCGGTCCAGTTACAATACCTCCTTATAATGCCCTTGATCATCTTCACATTATTAATTTTTGCTTCAACAAAAATAATGACATCATCTGCATAAAGAAAATGTGAAATCCTTGGGCTATTGCAGCTCACCCGAATTCCAATAGCTTCCATTTCCATAATAGCATTAAACAGTAACTGAGAACATTAGATAAATAGGTAAGGAGACAAGGGACATCCCTGTCTAAAACCACTACTATCCTTGATCCAAGTAGAAGGATTTCCATTGATTAAAATAGCAAAAGAAGGATTTTGAACACTCTCCATGATAAGCTTAGAAAAGAACATTGGAAATCCAAAGTAATCTAGTACTTTACATAGAGTCGGCCACCCCATAGAATCATAGGCGTGTTCCATATCTAATTTGATGGAGACGAATCCTTTAGTAGCTTTGGAATATCTGAATTTGTGGAATAGTTCTTGAGCAATTAGAACATGATCATAAAGCGCCCTTCCTTTGATAAAGGCCGCTTGCTCCAAAGAAATCAGTTTTGGAATGAAATCATTAAGTCTATTGAGAAGAACTTTGGAAACTAATTTGTAAACCGTATTACAAAGACTAATTGGTCTGTAATTAGCTGCTGATTTCAGATTGTTGATTTTGGGGATTAACATAATGTATGTTTTTTTCCAATTAACATTCATTTCCATTGTTAGAAAAAATAACTGGATTGCATTCCATAAATCATGTTTTATTATGGACCAGTAGCTCTTCAGAAATGAATACGAAATTCCATGTTCGCCTGGAGCAATGAATCCTGTAGTTTCTTTTATAGCTTTTTCCACTTCATCGATAGAGAAATCTTTGCTGAGCAGAGTTCTTTCTTCATCTTCCAGGACTTGCATTTTTTTTGGCCACCCTTCCAGTAAACAATTTCTTTCACACCATTTATTTTTGAAGAATTGAATTAAAACTTCTTCATTCTAGTTTTTCTCCTCCACCATATTCCCATTTTCATCCTTAATACAAGAAATGAAATTTGAATTTTTTTCTAGCACTAGCAAATGAGTGAAATAATTTAGAATTCTAATCACCTTCAGCCATCCATTTTACCTTTGCATGTTGTTTCCACCAAGTACTTAATCGAGCCAAAGTAGAATTCAGCTAGTCAATTTTGAATTTTAACAAGCAGATATCATTAGAATATAGTATGTCATCCTCTGCTTCCTTCGCTTGAAGCTGTAAAACTTCCATTTTGAGATTTTCCTTCAACTGGTTCAAATTTTTATGCTTTGCCCTGCTCCAAAAAAATAGCGATTTCAGAGTTGTTTTCATTTTAGAATTAAGGATATCAGAAGTTGAGCCAGTGTCCATCTTGTTCCAAGCATTATTCACAACAGCATAGGATGCCAAGTAAGAAGCCCAGACATCCTCAAATTTAATAGATCTTCTGATATTAGGAGATGATTTGAATAAATTTAGTAGTATGGGACAGTGATCCGAAGCGATCCTAGGAAGATGCTTGACCACTAGATGCTGATTTAAGTTGATAATCATTCTGTCAAGTCTTTCCATGATCCAGTCCAGTCCTTTCTTATTGTTTCTCCAAGTAAATATAGGACCCACATATTTAAGTTCTTAAAGATCATTAGATGTCATGAAAGATTTTATATCTTTAGGCCCCATAGAAAACAAAAATTTCCTACCTCTTTTCTTCTCTTTTTTGGACAGCAAGCAGTTAAAATCCCCACCAATGACCATAGGCAAATCAGGAGTGATGTGAGGTTCCAACCCATTCCAAAGTTCTCTTCTTCTGTAAACATCTTTACTGACATAAGTTGTATCTATCCTCCAATTACCAATGAGAGGAATTTCCAGATCTCCTATAATAAATTGGGAAGAAGAATCAATCCTGCTGAAAGTAGCCAATCTGCTCTTCCACATCACCAATATCCCTCCTGATAACCCAGCTGATGGAACATAACAGAATTCCCATCCAATATCGATCAAAGACTCCACATCTTTACTATCAATAGAGGACAATTTGGTCTCCAATAGCCCAATAAAAAAAACTTTATGATCTTTCACCACTTTTTTAAGGTATAGAGAAGCCTTTGTTTTCTTGTCTCCTCTACAATTCCAAAGAAATAAAGAATTCATTTTTTGGATAAGTGGGGAAAAACTCCTGCCTTTCTCCTTGTCTTCGCCATCCTGTCTTCTATTTCTAGTTATCATATTTATTGGGTCTAGACCTTTCAATTGTTTCACACCCTTTTTCTTAATTGTTGAAGAATTACCATCAATACCTCTTGGTTCTGCATTGGACTGAACTAAATGATTCAGCATTTCTTCATGAATTACATCCCTTATAAGAATTTGTTTGTCAGGAGGCAATACTTCTTCTAGAATCTCCCCTTCCTCAGTGAAGTCCTTCAAAGCTTCAAATTTGTTGTCACTCTGATAATTCACTCTAGTATTGCTGGCAGTTCCTTTCAAAGGAGATTTTATCTTCCCACCATCTGTATCTTTTACTGGATCAATTATTGTAGATTCCAAATTGCCTTTATCCCTGCCAGGTTCACTTGAATTATTAGAACTGAGAACCACCAAGTCATTTATAACTGCATCATTAACTTCTTCTGGAAATCTTCCTCCTTTTTTACATAATGGTGCTTTATTTGCTACTCCATGAATTTTCTTCTTCTTGTATTCAACATGAATCCACGGGCCATATCCATTTCCATTATCTACATTGCTAGCATGAGATTTTGATACTAAGTCTTTCCCTTTGATAGCTTCAACCAATATATCTTCGCTTGCTTGATCTTCCACAGCTGACTTTATTTGGTTACTTACTAAAACCTTTCTCAAACATTCTTCTTTTAGATGCCCAAGCTTTCCACAAATGAAACAGAAGGTGGGTAATCTTTCATATTCTATGCTTTGATAAAATTTACCCAAATTACCTTCAACCCATACTTCCAAAGGTAATTTTTCATCAAGTTTGATTCGCACACAAACCCTTGCGAGTTCCCTTCTACTACATTGGAACAAGTTCCTGTCAATCAAGTATGGAGTGCTCACCATGGAAGATATTCTACAAATATTAACTTCATCCCAACATTGGCGAGGAAGGTTGGGATGTGGCATCCGGATCCTTATTGGAGCCATGAGACCTTTGAATGAAGATGGAGAGAAAGCTGCTGACCATCTATCCATCCCCACAATATTGTCGTTAACATACCATGGACTTGAAGCTATAATTTCCTCCAAGATTTCAGGATCTTCAAAAGCACAAAGGACCCAACCCAAACCTAGTTGAGTTAAGTGAAATTTCCCATACCTGCTCCATTTCCTTCTCAATTCAAGGTTTATAATATGCAAGGGAACATTGTCTCCAAAAATCTTAATCACCAGGGATTTCTTTAATTTGTTAGAATTGTCCAACTCCTTTTTTAAATGCAGTTTAACTACACCATCTTATTCCACAAAATCTTTTACATAGTTTAACTCTGAGACTCTGATATTTGATTTCTTATTCCAAGCATTTGTACCAGAAATCACATTTACTGGCTTAGAAGCCTCAGCAACAATAGTAATTTTGTCACAGTTACCCAAAACTCCACAGACACATTCACGAACAGTAAATAGACTAGCTTTCTGGTTTATGCCATTTTGCTGATTAATGACAACTTCTATTTCTTCATTTTCCTGATATCAGTAATCAGGGGATTCATAGTTGAATTTTGATCTTCCTTTGAATCTCTCACAGTCGTTACAGCCGCATTATCACAAGAAGTTGGCATGCACTTAGCAGATTGGATTGATTTACCAGTAAGGAGATTCGTGTCAACTACACAAACCTCATTTGAATTGAGTTTAAATTCATTATCAATAAGGATATTTTTACCCTTTCCAATACATTCAAAAAAAAAAAATCTTAACAACCAAACCTCCTTCATTAATCACCAGAGGACAATCCTTAGTAGACCAATACTTACTATCCTTCTCATAGCCAATGTCTCCAAATGCCGGCGGAGACGAGACTGAATTGTGATGCGTAATCTTCCTAGATGAGGGGGTGGATGACAAAATTTGAGTGGGCCACCGGCCAGAGGAGGCATGTGATCCTCCGACGCCATCAACGGGTTCGTTGAAAACCCTAGAATCTTGATTTCAAAAATCGTCTCCAACGAGAAAACCGGATCTTCTCTCTCTTCCATTCGACCAATGCTTTAAGGGCCTTTACATGTTCATTTTTATGTAGTTATCCTTCTATCATGTATAGGATTGAGATGATCAAGTTGAGTCCTAATATATGTGGATTTATAAGGGGGATCAAGTATGACTCCATATATCTTACATGGATGTGAGATTTGATCAAGTGGAAGTAGAGTTACAAGCAGGCATTAAGACATGTGCATAAATTCATATTTATATAAGTGCATTTAAATGAAATGTTTTATATTTGCATAAATGATATGCTTTATGTCCAAGTTAATTAGAAGTGAAATAAGTTATGTTATTGACATTTACAAGTACAAGTGAAATAAGTTAAGTTATTGACACTTATAACTGCAAGTGAAACAAATTATATCATTGACATCTACATGTTCAAGTATGAGGATTGCTAAATAAATTTTAAGTTTAGGATCACTTACTACTACTAAAACTCAAATTCTTCTTGTGATTTAAATAATCCATGTTATAATTAAGAACACTATAAAAGTATTGAAATTTCATAGACAAGTAGTTTATTGAATAGATGGATTTTTTTTTTTAGTTCTTTCCTTATACTATTTATTTAAAGAATATGTGGCATACTGAGAAACTTAGTTTCTCTTCCCAATTAATGTTTATTTTTTTAGGAAAAGGGAAAGGTTCAACTGAGTAGATTGAGATAGTTGATCGGGTTGAGTTCTATTAGAGATAATAAGCATAAAGGTATTATTTTGTAGTCTAATTTATTTAATTTTTTTTAAGTCTTAAGCTTCTTATAGAAAAATATAAAGAAATATTTTGGTAAGAAATGAATCATATAATGTTTTTATATCTTTTATTTTATTATTATATATTTGATGATTAGTCGTCTCTAGTTGACTAAAGATTGAGGTTGAGTTAGGTTAAGTTAGGGTCAATTCTTCCTTGGATATTGGAGCATGATAGAAGAAGAAAAACTAGAAATGATTGGCATTGAAGGAATGGAGTAAAGGGGGGCTACATGTAATAGTAGTTGAGCTGAATTGTTGGCTAATTAGCATAATGTGGATATGGACACAATAGCCCTCTTCTTCTTCTTCCTCTTCTCTCCCTCACCATTGGGTTATTTGAGGCATAATTATTTGAGAACCTTAGGGTTTGTGAGGTTGTTGTATATTTTTATCCTTCTTGAAGGATATTCATATGAGAACTATCATAAAAAATGGTAAGTAAAAAGAGAAAGAAGTTGTGTCACATTATATGGGTTCTCCCACAAGGTTGACAACGTATCTTGGATGGAAACCTACAAAACCATCCTTTCAAGCTATGGTGGCCTTATAATTCTTCCCATCCAACTCAAATATCTTTAGACAATATTCTCATTGACAAAGTGGATCGGCTTCATAATATTTGTTGCTACAGAAACAAGTCAACTCACTTCAAACTTAATAAGAATTCCTGTGTGCCCTTACATATATTTAGTGTCTGTGAGATTTCAAATTATTAAATGCTTATTGAATTTTAGAAGAGTTTGATATTATTTTAAAAAATAGTAGAAAATTCAAGGGGAAAAGCCTCTTTAGAGCATTGTGATGCTGTTCATGGCATCAATATGGTGTTTCCCTATTATTTTAAGAAAAATTTAGCAAGGGAGCATAATGACACTATACATGGTTATGCTATAGTTCTATCCTCTCTATCTTGGGGTAATGTTATTAGGAGTCTTATGGCATTGGTGAGGGTATTGCGACACTGTGCTCCTTAGTTAGAAGTATTTAGAATATTCGAGGGAGTATTGTAATGCTACATCACAAATGACATTTATATATTTAAATATCTAAAATCATTTTCTAAAACCCTTATCACATATTCAATTGTTAGAGAAGGAAAAGAAAAGAATGAGAGGAGAAAGAAAAAAAAGGCTAGGTTTCAAATGCCATAGTACAAAATTTAATCAACTGGGCATGTTAAGGAAAATGTATTGCTCAAGAGAGGCTCCCAAAACCCTATTTTTTTATTTCCATTTAGATATTTTTATGAGTAAATTTGGAATAAAATGTTATTTTCTTAGGTTTAAGAAACTTTCCACCATATGATTTTTTGTATATTATAAAATACTCCATTTTGAACCTTTTAACATGAAGAGAGTTAATTTTTACTATTTAATTGTTTCTATATAAATGGGCATTTTATGATGTATGTGGCATTTCAAGCATTGAATACAATTAACAAAATTCTTTAAAATAATATTTTAAATATCCCTTATGAAGAATTTTAAAAAATGGAAAATGTTAAGTATGTAAGTAGATTTCACATGAGTTACTTCTTAAAATATCATGCATGTGTTAATTCATGCTTATTCATGTTCATAATAAATGTTGTATATATATGTTAGCTATCTTAATGTTTGCACATGCATATCATGCTCATAGAATGGAAGTTTTTATATGAGAGATGTTCAAGTGCATTACAGGTAATGTTATAAAGGCCCTTACATCTCTTTATTTTTGTTCTACCCTATTCTTTTTTGTCTTTGTTCCTCCATCTGCCTCATGCAAAGGCGAGATGATCAAGAGAGTTTTAAGTGAAGGTGGAGTTTTAAGGAGAATCAGGCTTTGTATACTCCATCTATCTTTTACCATTGTGGATTGACCAAGGGAGGCATAAGTGAAAATAGAGTTATAATTAAGTAATAGGACATGTGCATATCATATTTTTCATATACTACATTACAAATTCATTAAGTAATTTATATTAACACTTATGTTCAAAGTTAAGTTTTGTTGTAGGTAAAGTTAATATTTCTGATGTTAACAAGCAAGTTCAAGTGATGCCTAAATTGTTCGCTCTTATGTTTCTGACACATAACAAAATTTAAGAAATGCATTTCACCCTTTCAATAAATATAAACACATAAGTATAAGAAAACCCAATTTTAATGTTTCATGAATGATAAAGTTATTCTCTATACATTTATAAATGTTATATGAATAATTTGGGAAACTTTTATTTATATGACTACAAATGTGGACATTAATTTCCTTAATAGGATTTAAACAACCTACTAATCAAGTTATTTCTTACTCTATAAAATATATCTTATTTAGAGAAAAGTGAAAAGTCCAACTAAGCAGAAGTTTTTAAGGTAAAGTCGTTCAGAAGGTAGTTCAACTAAACGGTATTTTCTTAGTCCAATCACTTACGTATTGATATACAAAGTATTTTGTTGGATTATTTATATAGAATTCTTTTGAAATAAATATGTGAAATAAATTATGAATATCTATTTATATTGTTCATTTCCTTTTGGGATATTCAGTTGGCTCTAGTCAGTCATATACTGAGGATAAGATAACTAGGATTAGGATTTCATTCTTCCATTTAATCGTGGGGCATGAAAGGCTTGGTTAGAATTATTCATGATATTTTTTACTTCACAAAGTTGATCTTGTCCATCCAATCCCTCACCTTACTAACCAAGTATCTCATCCTCACGTGAATGAAAGGGAATTAGTTGTACCCATGCTTAAATGCTTTTATTGCAAATATGTAATGAAATAAAGTATGGCTCAATCATGCCCTATAACAAATTTAGAAGAATTATATATTTTAGTTATTTTTCAATTATTTATCAGATCATCTATAAATTATCAATATAAATTAATCTAGTAAAAATAACTAAAATTTTATACATCAATATATTTCACTATTTATTCACTAAAATAATATTTACAATAGCTAGAAGATCACTTACTAT
The DNA here is from genome assembly GCF_001605985.2 of Dendrobium catenatum. Lineage (NCBI taxonomy): Eukaryota > Viridiplantae > Streptophyta > Magnoliopsida > Asparagales > Orchidaceae > Dendrobium > Dendrobium catenatum. The sequence goes on from NW_021319084.1 coordinate 154,125, forward strand.
CCATAATCCATCTCAAGCTCCTAACTATTAATGAATAAAATAAATATAAAAAAAATCAAAAGGAGAACTGAAGATCAATCCACCTCACCGTTCAAAGTCCTGGCCCTTTTGCAGACCTTAAATTAATAAGAACCTCATATAAGGAGCTAAAAAGCCCAAAAAGTCACTAAATCCTACAATTAAACTCGAAACACAAAAAAAATATATTATGGATGTCATTAGTCAATTCATAATAGTAAAGAATCTGTGCAGTGTAGAAGTAGCCAAATATATGAAATAGTAGAACATCCAGGAATAAAATCTAATAAAATTGGTATTTTTTGGAAGAGAGAGAAGCTCCACTTTTCGCGTGAGATAGAGTTTTCAACGGGATTTTGAAATTTTGGTTTCCCGCAATTTTTGTCCGCCACTAATGGCGACGGAAGGTCGCCGTACTTCTTCCGGCACCGGTGATAGTCGCTTCTCAGCTACGTCTTCGATCAAATTATTGTCTCGAAATAAAAATGGTGTTTCACCTCCAGCTTTTGGAGATGCTAATAAGTTGTTCAATAAAGTGGCTAATTTGAGGTTTAAATCTGCTAAACCTCTAGTGATCAATGAAGGCGGTTATCAAGCTCCAAAAATAATTTCTGAATGTGTTGGCAAAGGGAAAGGTATTGTGATCGATGATAAAAACATTTCTCAGAAGAAATCTTATTGTTATGAGATTGCTGCTACCGGTGAAGATAGGGGAGATCTGGAAAATGAATGTTTAATGGGTGATGGAAGAACTTCTGGAATGAAGATGGTCATGGCAATGATTAGTGCTCCTCTGATTAAAAAAATTGATTTAACTTTTGTTATTCCCAATAAAGGGGGAGAAGTTGATGAAGAACACAAGAAGAATGAAGATCTGGAGAGGGTCAGGGAATGTGAATCGGCAATGTTGGGAAATTGTATTGATAAAGAAAATCTGGATGCTGCATATCCCCCTCTATCGATCAAAACTATGGTAAATGTATGGAAATCCAATCCTAATTTCAAAATTGTTGATTTTGATTATGGGAATGAATTTGCTGAAGACGGTGCCGTTAAACTTCATCAACAAAATGAGTTGGAGAATTTTGGTAGACTGAAGAAGGCTTTGGTCGTCAAGGTGTTTGGCGAAATGGTTCCTTATCATGTTATTGGTGCGAAACTAAAGAAACAATGGAACATATTTGGTAGATTCCATATGACTCTACTAGGAGGTGGATGGGTTCTTTGTGCATTTGAAGAACTAGAAGCTATGGAATCTATTTTAAACAATGGCCCCTGGTTTGTGAACGGTTGTATTATTTGTTTGGACAAATGGTCACCGGAATGTAATCCTTCCTCACTAAAGGGGATTACGGCTCCCGTTTGGATTAGACTTCCAAACCTCCCTTTGCAATGTTGGGATAGGATTAATGTTTGCAGGATAGCTTCGAAGGTTAGAGTACCTTTTTTGATCTATGAGAATATGTTTCAATGGGGGAGGCGTGAATATGCAAGACTTTGTGTTAGAATTAGTCTTGAAGGCAAACTACCTCTAGGAGTTTGGGTAGAAGGAGCACTTGGGAAATTCTATCAAAAAGTATGTTATGAAAAAATACCAATCATTTGCTTCAAATGTGGGAAGATTGGACACTTGGAGAAATTCTGCCAGGTGAGCAAGGAGGTACCTGGACAGATTTTTAGTAAATCTATGGCCCATGGGTGCATGTTAACTATGGAAATAAGAGAGGTAGAAATTACAAATTGCAAAGCAACATAACTAGGCAGAAAGTTCCAGAAAAGAAAGTCCTAGAAGCTAATGGTGAAGTCAATTCAGATGTTCCTTTGCCGGGAACCAAAGAAATCTTGAAGAGGAAATAACAAATTCAAAAGAGGAGCTGCTGGTATCCAGCAATCAAGATGAAGAAAAGGAAATTCCGGAAAAAGGAAAAAGTTTTAATAGCTGTTCATTAGCTATTGGAAAAATCTATAATTCTAATCAATTTGATGCATTGATCAACTTAGAGGAAGAGGGTGAAATTCTTGAAGATGCAGATAAAGTAACTGAAGTGATTGTTAACTCAGAGATTACTTCTAAAGGAGTTAATGAAGAAGGTACAAGTAGAGATCTTATAGAGGATAATTTCAACTTATCAGAAGAAGAATCAAGCAAGACAAGGAAGAAGGGGACTAAGCAGTTAAAAGGCTTAGGACCTATCAAACTGAATACAAGGAGCCGGAAATTGGAAGGTGAGGTAAAATCAAGGGCGGGGAACCTCTTCCCCTTAAATCTTTAATGTCGTCCATTGGTTTTTGGAACTGTAGAGGAGCTAGGAAGGTAAAAGCTTCTCTTTATGCAAAAGATTTCATTAAAGAATTTGGAGTTTTCTTTCTTGGCTTAGTTGAGACTAAGCTCACTGTTGTGGATGGAAAAATTGTAAGTTCCTTAGTTGGCGAAGGTTGGGACTTCTGTCAAGTTCCTTCGGAAGGACTCTCTGGAGGAATTCTTGTTATTTGGAAAAAGGATATGGCCACTTTTAATATGCTGGAATCTTCAAACCAGTTTCTTATTGGAAATCTTAATGTATTCAATAGGGGCACCTGGAGAATTGCTACAATTTATGGAAATAAGGATATTTACAAGAGGAGGAGGTTATGGGAGAGATTGGAGCATCATTTGACTAATGATTTCCCAATCATTTTAGGGGGAGATTTCAACTGTCTACTGTCTAAGGAAGAGAAGAAAGGAGGGAGAGACTTTGTTTTTGGCATGGGAACGAAGGAAATGAAGTCTATTATTATATACAACAATTTGCACGAGGTGGCTGAAGTTGGTCCAAAGTTTACTTGGAGCAATAATAAAAAAGGTGCAGAGAAAATTCTTGAAAAGCTGGATAAATGTCTGGTCAATTTAGCGGCATTGAACTCTTCTCATAGACTAATGGTGAGGCATTTGGCAAGGATGGCTTCGGACCACTGTCCGATATTACTAAATCTGTTAAAATTCATTTCTCCTAGCAGAAAAGTATTGAAGTTCGAAGAAGTATGGACCTCTTTACCGTCTTCAGTTGGTGTTGTAAAGAATTCTTGGAAGAAGAAAACATTGGTTGATCCTCCTCATGTTTCAAATCAAAAACTTAAAAGGATGTTAAAGAACTTACATTACTGGAGTAAAAATAAGTTCAAGGCTCTAAATCTAGCCAAGGAAGATCTGAAAGCTGAAGTTTTGAAACTACAGGAATCTGAATCTGAAAGAGGAAATAACAAAGAAGAAGTTCATTGGTTACTCAAGGCAAAGATGGAAGAGTTAAATTCTGTAATGTCTAGACTTGATTCATGGTGGAAGCAAAGAGCAAAAGTCAAGTGGTTGGTGGATGGAGACACAAATTCTATGTTCTTTCAATCATATGCTAGTGGGAGGATGAATACAAACTTTATTCATAAAATCAAGGATGAGCAAGGAGCAATGGCTGAAGACCAAAAACAGATAGAGGATGTGATCTTTCGGTATTTCAGCAACAAATGGGTGGGGAGGAATTGTGTTATAGACAATTGGCCTTATTCCATTGCATCGTTGAATGATGAAGATAGAGAAGTTCTTAGCAAGGATTTTTCGTTTGAAGAATTAGAAGAAGTGATCAAAAAACTAGGGAGGAACATTGCTCTTGGAAAGGATGGTATGTCTTATTCCTTTTTTAGGCATTATTGGAATATTATCAAAATTGATGTTTGGGAAGCTGTTAATCATTTCTTCAAGCATGGTAAAATGAATGAAAATTAGAAAGCCACTAATATTGTGTTGATTCCTAAGGTAAAGAATCTGATTTCACCTTCTAATTATAGACCAATTAGCTTATGTAATTTGGTCTATAAAATAGTGGCTAAAATGATTCTCAATAGAATCTTATTGATAATTCCAAAAATCATTTCTTTGGAACAAGGAGCTTTTTTGAAAGGAAGATCTCTCTCTGATCACATTATAGTAGCACGGGAAGTTTTTCATAGATTTAAACATTCCAAGTCTTCCAAGGGAATGGTTGCGTTCAAAATAGATATGGAGCAAGCTTATGACTACATGGGATGGCAAACTTTGGTAAAAGTTTTAGAATACTTCAAATTTCCTATCATGTTTTCTAATTTGATAGTTGAATGTTTCACGGGATTTAAGATCTCTCTTCTCATTAATGGTTCTTATTCTAAGTGGATAGAAGCCAAAAGTGGATTCCGGCAAGGATGCCCTCTATCCCCTTTTTTATTTGTTATGTGTGCTCAACTTCTTACTAATGTTTTCAGTTCTAGAGGGAGTTCTATAGGAGTTGAAGTTTCTAATAATGGGCCTAAGATTTCCCATTTACTGTATGCCGACGACATTATTATATTCTCTAATGCTCAGATCAAATCGATCAAAGTTATCAAAGGGATTCTTGTGGACTTCTGCGGTTGGACAGGCCAAAAGCTGAATGTGAAAAAATCTGGAGTCCTCTTTGGACTCTCAGTGAAGAATAGAAGGAGAAAGAAGATTTGTAGAATCATGAATTTGAGAGAGATTAAAGAATTCTGTTATTTGGGAGTCAAGGTGGTGCTAAGAAGGCTTCATAAAGCTGACTTTCAATTTCTATTAGATAAAACTATGAGTATGCTTAGAGTTTGGGGTGGTAAGCTATTCTCTTTAGCTGGGAGAATAACCTTGGTAAAATCAGTATTACTGACATACCCAACTTTTCACTCTGCCAATTCTATGGTTCCTAAGAAAGTTCTATACGAAATTGATAAAATTTGCAAGGAATTCATATGGAGGAAGCGTGATGGCAATGCAGGCCTGCATTATGTTAGTTGGAATCTTATGTGCAGACCGAGAGATTGTGGTGGACTTGGCATCAATTCTTGCTATAAGCATGCAGGGACTTTGAGGGCTAAATTAGCTTGGAGATATATTCAAAATGAATAATCTCTTTTGCACAAGCTTTTGTTCCCGAAGTATGGAAGATTCATGGAAGGACAGCCAACCAGCAGAAACGGATCTGTTACTTAGAGATTGATATGCAATGGAAACAAATTCTTGAAGCCAATTATTAGATGGACTGTGGGGAATGGAAAGAATATCAATGCATTTGAAGATGTTTGGGTTTTAGACAAAAGCTTTATCAACTGGCCAACTTTTGTCAACATCACGAAAGGAAGCTGCATCATGGTTGAAAATTTCTTAAATGACGGTAATTGGAACACGGTGAAGCTGAAAAAGTTCTTTGGGGATGATCTTATTGATCTTATCTTTTCCATTGAGATTAGAAATGGTGAAGACAAAGTTGAGCTTATGCATAAACTTTCAGGCAAATCTATTACAGCTCTTGCAGTTGAAACCACTGTTTCTGAAAAAATAGTGGAGAAAACCTAGAATATATTCAAGAAAATAAAGTTGAACCAAAGAGTCAAGTTATTCTGGTGGAGACTTCTCAAGAATGCAATACCAACTTATCATTTTTTATGCTATAGAAGGTTACAAGGATATGATAAATGTCCTAGAGGTTGTGAAGAAGTGGAAAACATTGAACATGTCATTTTTGGGTGCAATAAAGTGAAAGAGGTAATGTCAGTTTTAAATAAATGGGGTTTTGGCATTCCTAATTTCTTCTCCTTGGAAACTTGTTTCTCTTCCTAATTTCTTCAACAAATGTGCTAATTATCAATAGATAAATAAATCACTAGTAATAATAGTGGGGATGAATTAGTAGAAGTAATAATATCAATGTTTGTAAAATTGGTAGCAGTATCAGTAAACAGTATAATGACAGTATAATAGTAATCAATATAATATTAAAATAATACGAAAGTAAACCAGTGTAGTAACTTTTAGACGAATAGTAACAATGAATCAGAAACATGTATTTAAGTAATCTTATTCAATATGGAGTTATGGTTATCACAAAATCTTTCTAGTATTTAGAAATTAATAGTCAGTAATTACTAGCTCAATAAATAGAGTTGTCACTCCTCATCCTTCGACACAATAATAACTTCTTATTAACTCCCAATTATTATATCATTGTATTAAGTGAATCACTAGAGGATAACATCAAACCATTATATTTAAAGGAAAAATTGTTGACCCAATATCTTGTACAGGTATATTAATTTTAAACCAACGGGTCAACCAATCATACTTATTTCACACACACACATTATCATAAAAGTAATAGTGATCAGCTATTACCCAATCACTTACCTATTTTAATTATTAATGCTTGCAATAACAATATGCTTTTATCAAATATTAAAATTGTATTTTGATTAAACTAATAAAATCAGTTCAAAAAAAATCCAACAAAAAATCAAAATCAAAATCTTCAAAAATATGGATAGAATTGACACCACTTTCGGCCTCACATCAAACACCTCTTTGCACAACAAGTGAATGCCCTCACCTAGAGTTACAAAAGAGCCTGTCGCCTCCAAACCCAGTATCCTCTACTTCATTTTCTTGAACTTAGCCTTGAAAAGGGTGAGCTCCTTCAAAGGCCATGCTTACCGCAATATAGCCTTTAGTGCAGATGGCACTGAGACCTAAGCGCTTAGACCACTCAATGCTTGCTAGACACTTAAATAATAAAAGTAAATGAAATAGAAGAGTTAAGGAAATTTTAGGTGAAGTATTATTATTATTATTATTATTATTATTATTATATATATATATATACAATGCAATAAACTTGGTTGTGGAGGGCTCAATATTCCTCCTATTGGGTGGAGCTTCAAATGGAACTATCCCTTCCCAATATATCACATCCTCCACTCGCCCTATTAGAGTCATGCATTTTGTATTGACCAAATATTTTTAAATAGTTTCATAAGTATGATAATCTTAGTTGGGGAAACATCTTGCTCATTATAGGTAGCTATCATGGAGCTTCCAAGACACTACTACCTTTGGCGTTGAGTCAACAACCTTTGGTGTTGACTCGATGACTTTTAACTTTGCCCCAACTACCATAGGAAACATGCCAACTTCCTCAACTTTTGAGATGTGCTAGACGCACCTATCAATTAAGGACAAAACTAAGAGTTGAAGAAGCAAGCTGCTTTTGCATTACTCGACTAGCAAAAAACTACTTTCCTCTTTGCCTCAACTGTCTGGTCCGACTTCGACTCCTCCTCCTCTACTACCTTATGATTTTGTATATGGGTTATCTGTAATTTATGATTTTTAGTGTCGCCAAACTTCAAAGATGTAGACTTGGTCAATCGTTTTGTGAAATGAAGTAGCAAGACAAGAAAGAAAAAGAATTATAGAGTGTGATTCAAACAACATCCCTCAACTCTATGTACAGACAATGATAGTAGAAAGTTTGAATAAATATCATTATACGAATTTTAGATCAAGTACTCTTCCCTAAATAGGAATTAAAACATGAAAAAATTTTCTTATTTACTTCCCTTTTAATAGATTAGTGGACATAATCAATATTTTTCTGTGTAATTCTCTTCTTCTTTTGCAAGTCACTCTCCATTAGAGCAAGAGAATTGAGGAAATAAATATACACCTCATTATGCTGGTACATGCAGCTTGTAGGGATCAACCAAGCTGGCATTAAAGGAACTCTATCAAGAGGTGCACTCATCCAAGATGTGTTCTACTTAGAGGGGACTCACCCAACAATACTCAGAAAGAATAGGCACTGCCCTAAGTAGAGCTCGTCCCAAGGGAGCACGTCCAAGAAAGCACACACCCTAGATATATTTTACTGAGGATATCCTCTCAATTGGTCTTGACATGAGGTACTTACCTCATAAGAACTCAATTGAAAGGAAAGCTCACCCCTGTTGGGGCAACTCATCTCTCAAAGGAACCCTTATAAAAAAGCTATAGAATATGCACACCTACCAACCCCATAGTAATAGTCCTATTAGTCATGCTAGGTTCCAATTCAGAAGAACTCACTCGTGAAAGTTGCCCAGAGCACTTGCTAGTGACCCATGTCATTTGCCCTAGAAGCACTTATTAAGAGATCCCACCACAAGTGCTTGTCAAGACATTCAAAGCCACATTAGAGATGGTTATTCATGCATAGCCACAAAGCCATGTCTAAATATCTATAATAATTAAATCAAGTATTATTTATTATTTATCTCAGTGTAGTTAAATCGTAAATTGTTTAGTATTTATCAAGGTGTAACATCTCTTATGGCTTTTCTCATCTTATAAATAAGGGTTTAAAGACAATTTGGGATATTATTACTAATTTCATTATTCTGTGAAATGAGAGAATTCCAATACCCTCCTCTTTTCGCACTCAGCGTTTTTCTTCCCCTGCTCTATCTGCCTAACTAGACTTGTCACTAGAGTCAAAGTACCCATGCACAAATACTTAGATCCAACATGTAACTCAAGGCAGACCTCAAACCCCAAAAACCTATACCATTATCACCAACAAAATAAACATGGTTAGGAGAAGATAAGGTCCCAATCCTTATACAGGAAACCATGAAATGTTAAAATAACGGGTAGAAAGCGTGTCCCACTCAGCCAGACAAGTACCCACCAATCGTCTGCAGGTATGCAAATTTCATTTTCACATCACTTTCAAGTCAAAAAGTGGTTCTTGCAGAGTTACAAATTATATCTATGTTGCAGGTGCTAGGTATTATCCCAGCATGAGCATCGTCTTCATAATCATGCCCAGAGCTATTTTTTGGCTGCTCATGATTCGCTTAGTGTAAAACAACCAGTACCATCTGATAATGTAGTTAAAAAAATAACTGAAAGTTTATCTTGATCATACGATGCTGATTGTATACATTGATTGGTACGCTATATATAATGGGCAATTTGCATATCATAATTCCCAAACAATAGCTCGAGTGACATACTTCACAGTTCTAAAGAGCATATACCACTTGAATTCTGCATGTGATCTTTTACTAAATATTCAATTGCCTCTTCTACAAAATCGATTTACAACTAATGAGAAACCACTTTATACACATATTTTAATTTATTTGTAAGCCTGAATAATTGCCACAGTAAAGCAAATGCTCCGTCAAAATACACAGCGCACGGTTGTTTTTAGAAGAATTTGAACAATTAATAGATAACCACGTAGCATACTGCCAAATAAAGTCCAAATACGAGTACACAAACAGACACATGCTTCATTTGGGACAGTTTTTTTATGCTTTTTAAATTAACTTTTTAATATTTTTTGTATTAAAAAGCTATTTTAAGAGCAATAAAAAAACTGTCCCAAATGAAACTTAAATAACACTTCGTAACTGTTTATTGGAATATTTAGGAATTCCAGCGTTTTAATAATGTTTGCCTAAGAGCTCAAGCCTTTTTGACCTTCGTGGTCTTTGGAGAAGGCAGCGGGAACAAGATTCTGAAAAACCACGCAGCTGAAATGGCGCCAATGAAGGGGCAAATCCAATAAACATAAAACTGCTCCACCGTGTTGTGGCGGTTCTTGATAAATGCCCAGCCATATGCCTGTAATTTATTGATCAAAGATAAACATGATTCACGATAATCATATAAAATGGAATAAAAATACTATGAACTTGGTCTCCCAAATCTATAAAATACATGTGAAATGAAGTCCAAGGGAAGAACACAAGCCACTGAATTAAAACATTCAAATAATTTTTCCCCCGTGCTTGGTGCATACCCTTTCCATATATCTTAAAAGGAAAAGAAAGACCGTTTTTCTTAGATTTATCAACTAAACAATTATAATTGTAACCAAATATCACAGGTTTATAACTACAATTATACTTAGAACTATATATCACAAGTATTACTATTGCAACCAATGTCAAAGGTATAATCATTGTTGTTAAAAGCGCTTCAAGGTTTGTTTTAGGAGCAGAGCGATATTATGCGCGGGCTTTGCACATCACTTTCCTGCAAAGCGCAAGATTGCAATAAAGCATGTGTGTCACACCCTGTCTTGTTGTGTCGTAGCACCCATGCAATCGGCACTTGCTCATGATGAAATTTTGATTCAATTTCAATTTAGCATCGACCATTAATTGAGCATGATCATTTGCTTCGCATTGTTTCTTATAATCATTAAGCTGTTGATCAATGATTCTGCAGTCTCTCCAGCTAAACCTAGCTGTTTCTTACTGGTTTTCTTCAAACTCCTTTCAATTTCTCATCTTCACATTCTATCACAATTCAGTGAATTCACGCACATCTATCTACTAGCCTTTAGATAGTCACTCAAACTCAAGATTATATCCTTGATTTTTTATGTATTCTTGTATCAGTTCATTATTTATATTATTTCACTTCTCGCTCATAAATCTCATATCAAAAATATATCTTGATTTCTTATCTTCATATTCTATCACAGTTCACGCTACATCTATCTAGTGGTCTCTACATAGTTACTCAATCTCATGATTATATCATTAATTTTTTATTTATTCTTATATTATTTCACTTCTCGCTCATAAAACTCATATAAAAAATATATCTCGATTTCTCATCTTCGCATTCTATCACAGGTCAGGCTACATCTATCTACTGACCCCTAGATAGTCACTCAATCTCATGATTATATCCTTTGATTCTTTATGTATTCTTATATTAGTCATTATTTATCTTATTTCTTTCTTTGCTTTTTTTTTTTCTTTCAAATAATTGAAACAGACAATTATTGAACGTGCCATTAAATTTATTAAAAAACTATTATCTGATGTGGTTTAAATTTGATTAATTATATAACTATTGCATATGCATTGTTGCGTTCAAATTTGTCCAGCAGATGATACTAAACCCTACTAGCAGATCGCTTGGTGAGTTTGAGAACTTGTTGGCGAGAATGGAGAATGGAGAAGAGCAGAGAATAGAGAATAGAGGGGCAGAGTGGAGGATAGAGAATAGAGGGCAGTAGATCTTCACTATCTCAATCAAAAGTATAAGAATAAACTCAAGGCCCAAAAAAAAATTGCAGGCCTCCAAAAAGTCAAAGTCTGAATTCTTAACTATTTATCATCACTTATATTTACAGGATTTTGAGGGTTGTAGGAAAAGAAATACTACATAGAAAAGATGAAAATGTGACTACGAATGAATGCCCATAAAACGCTACACGCTAATCTAGGGTCAATGTGGCGCCTTTTGATCTCACGCTCTCCCCGGGGGAGGGTGAAGTCAACGATCTAATGAGTTTTCAATCATTGGGTGAGCTGAAGAGGGGTCAAGTAGGTGTAGGGTGTCTTGTGAGGGAGTGGACATGGAGCCAGATAGTTGTCTTGTTATGTCAGTGAGTGGCATAAGAGATTCATTGTTGCCCTGCTGATGAAGGCAAACTGAACTGTAAAAACTGATGATATGTTCCTCAACTTGGCATGAGTTGTAGATGAATGAATGAGGGGTCTCCAAGTAAGGTGCTTTCCTGTAAATGAGTTCAGCAAGCTTGTCAGGCTCTAAGGAGAAGAGCTTAGCTGAGATGAGTGATGATCTGCTTTTCTAGCTAGGTTCCTTCTGGTCGCCCATCTTAGGGCGATTTTCTTGAGCAGATGCGAGTAACATGTGCCACCTCCTTAAGAAAATCCTTCTAGAGGCTCTGGATGACCCCTCTTGGGCAATTGCTAGGAGAGAGAATATCCTTGTCATAACTCAGTCACTAATTCTGAGTGTAAGCTCCAAAAATTTGGCCCCGGCCTCTGCCCGCTTTGCTTTTCTTCGGCTAGGAGGAGTCGGCAGTGTTGGCATATAGATCGAGGAACATTTCTCTTTATAATCGATAAAAATTAATTATAACTAATAGTAATTAATCATTAGTTAAAATAATTAATTATAATTAAAATAATTAATTATAATTAACTATAATTAATAATAATTAATTACAACAACAACAACAATATCAAGCCTTTATCCCACTATGTGGGGTCGGCTACATGAATCCTTTTTCTCCATTGTGTTCTATTAAAAGTCAAATTCTCATTTAAACCTAATAAAGAAAGGTCATTCCTAATAAGTTCTCGTTTAAATCTAATAAAGAAAGGTCATTCCTAATAAGTTCTCGTTTAAATCTAATAAAGAAAGGTCATTCCTAATATTTTCTAACCAAGTCTTTTTAGGTCTACCCCTACCTTTCTTAACATAAGTCAAATCTAATACCTCTACTCTCCTAACCGGGTCATCACAAGGCCGCCGTTTTATGTGACCAATTGAAGACAACACAATTAAAATTAGGTGATTTGACCACATGCAAAAAACATAGAAGATGCAGCAATTAGAATAGTAGATAAATATAATCTCGAAGAATTGGATTGGTCAAGTAGAAGGGATTAGACCAAAGGTAATATTGATGCACATAGAGAACAATAGGATTAACATCTCTTACAACATTCAACTATAATAAATTAAAAAGTGAGGATTATAAAAACAGATTATAGGTTGGATAAGATATTGACGATGGTGAAATATGAAGGATAACATGATGGATTGCATGTTTTCTATAAACGAGAGATGAGTGAATAATTTTATCTTGCTAGAATGTACATAAAAGCACTATTTATGTATTTCTAAATGATACTCGGGTTCATTCAGTTGATATAAGAACATAACGTAAACTTCAAAATCTTGAAAAGTAAACTGCAAGATCAAGAGATGATGATAGCTAAAAAGGGTTGATTGTGAACAACAAAATGCAGCTTTAACTAAAAAGGAAAAAAAGAAATCTTCCTATCATTAAAAAAAAATAATAATAATCTCTAGTTCATATCTTAAAAAGTTATCATAGCTTGCACTAAGACAGAAATATCTATCATTTGCTAACACTTTTGAAAGCTTTCTAAGGGGCACATGACAATTCACATATCTCATGACTAAATAGCTATTGTAGCAATACATGTAACAAAGGATGGAATCATAAAGATATTAGCAGGACCAATGGACCATCAAAGGCTTTATTCGTATAGAATAAGCATGAGACGGCTATAAAGATGAGTGCCAAAGAATAGGCTAACATGAAAGAACTCACAATAATTAGGATTACCTGCAATTTTAGTCTAATAAAAGCCACAAATCAAATGAATACTCGATTCCAACAAATCATTAGTTATGTTATCACTTACTAGATGTATGGATCAAGAGGAATCAAAATTGGGCATGACTATCTATTGATTAATATTGAACTCCTTGATACATAATCCCTAACAAGTGGCACTAAAGACAGAATTTCAGCTGTGATCTTCCTTCATTTGATTTATGATGTTTATGAGCTCTTAGGTAAAGGTCCATGAAGAACAATATATTTGCCAGTCTTCAAACATAGGAAAACTTATATATTGAGACCCATGCTGTGAAAGTTGTGCTTGGTTCCTAATGACAAATTACATACGTTGTCAATATTTCTACCAAAGATGTGGCTCTTCTTCTCTCACTATCACGCTTTTGACTCCACAGCATTTGTGCTCATCAAAATCAACATATAAGTTCTATATTCAGGGCTCTTGATTGAATACCTCTTGTGTTTTCACCCCCTGAAGCCGAGACCAATATCTCTTGCAGAAACTTTAGGATATAACTAAATTCAACTGAAAGGTACATGCTGTAGCAAATAGTACCAGAAATCCTTCTACCTGTGTATTTAACTGCATTTATTTTCTATCAAAATTCATAAAATTCTTGTTCCATAACCATAAAGTTGGTTCGAGAAATATTTCAAATACTAACAAGAAACTACGAATGGCTCATTTCATTACACTTTGAAAAATTGAAAGTTGACAGTAGGTAGAGAATTTGATTCTAGCCATTGCAAGATCATACAAAAAATATAACTAAACAAAAATTTCATAAGGATGGCTGCAAAAAACAACTTAAATCCACGCGCAACACACCAGAATAAAATTTTCAAAAAAAGTGGCTTTCTTAATGACAAAAATACAACGCATATTTACATGAAATAAACAGTCGAGTGCAACCGCAACCGATACTAGCAAGTAGTAACGCAACTGGACAATACACACCACATAAAAACCTTCCACCTTATTGTTTCACACAATGAGTCAAGAAACTTCTGAATGGAAGTTAAACATCTTTTTTCCAAATGAAAGAACTAAAACATCTCACTCCATAATATCTCGCACATTTAAGGAAGAATCATCTGCATGGTAAAAATGCATCTCATTCCACATCATTTCCCTAATCATATTTTCTCCCAAGTCTTCATCAACCTCAATGTCGACGGGGACATCAGCTGGAGGATTGGTACTTGGATCATAAAGAGGTGACATGTAAGGATGCTGAAGTGCCTCAATAACACTGATCCTCTTAGAGGGATCAAAAACAAGCATCTTCTGAAGTAGATCAATGGCTAAGGGATCTGCATGGGGATAAAGAGAACTGAAAGATATGCCCGGTGAGTATGGAAGTGACTTGATATACTTCCGAGCCTTAGAATTATCAATAAAAGAAAGATCAGAATCATTCATGGTGCCCAACACATTGACAATGAGCTTGAGCTGGTTCAGGCATTCTGATCCAGGGAAAACAGGTTTGCGTCCAAGTAACTCAGCAAAGATGCAGCCCACGGACCACACATCTATTGATGTTCCATAATTATCACAGCAAAGAAGAAGCTCAGGGGCTCGATACCAACGAGTGACAACATACTCAGTCATGAACTGTCCTTGCCCATTGCTTGTTCGAGCCAGACCAAAGTCACAAATCTTAAGGTCACAATTTGCATTGATCAATAGGTTTCCAGGCTTCAGGTCTCTATGCAGTATATTTGCTGAATGAAGGTATTTCAGTCCACGAAGCAACTAAGAACAATGATGAAAAATATTCAATCAATCTGGGTGTCAACTCAGTAGAATGAGTCAAAAAGAAAAGTTTTTTACCTAGAAAAATAGAAAGCTAAGAGTAAAACTTAACATATTTTCTTTTTTCTGAAAAAAAAAAAAAACAAGGACTGAGCAACCAAAAACAACTAATATATCAATTAGTAATTAATTATAATTATTTATAATTAATTAAGAATAATCATAAATAATTATTTATTAAGATAAAAAGTAATTAAATATAATTAATTAAAATTAATCATAATTATTTATAATTAATAACAATTTATTATGAATAATTATAAATAATTAATAATTAAGATGAGAAATTATTAAAAATAATTAAGTTAATCATAATTACTAATTAATTATAATTATTTGTAATTAATAACACTTAATTATAAATGATCATAATTAATCAAATAGGATTAATTATGATTAATGAAAGATTAGACAAGTTTAGGGCGGGATTAGAAATTATTAGATCCCACGCAAGTTAAAGCTCTCCCTCTTTAGTAAATCCTGTAGCTCAACGGATTTGCGGGATGTACCCGAAGAAACACGCGGAAGGGAGAAAGTTACCTTCACTGCGACTGAGCTCTCGTTATTGCTCCCAATCAAAACATTGTCTTCCGATCCCTATAGGAAGAAGATCGGACGGGCTAGGCTTTGAACGAGTAAGTGGAATGCGCTCTCTCTCTCTCTCTCTCTCTCTCTCTCTCTCTCTCTCTCTCTCTATTGGCCGAAGGATTGGAGAAGGCGGAGGTGTACCGACACAATCAAGAGGCTCAGGAGACAGGAGGTCTTGCTAGGATCGAGATTTGGCCAGAGAAGGTAAAGGCGGCTTCGTTCGGGAGCTCGACTGGGTTGGAGGGTTGGCAGTGTTCTGCTGCAGGGAGAATTCGATTGTAGTGGGAATAAGAGGTAGAGAGCAGGTCGAAGGCTAAAGCGAAGAAAAATGAGAAGGTTTCGTCTCGCTTGCTTTTAACGAAGTCGAAGAGCACGCTTGAGGAGATCTCAGCATGCGGGTATGGGTAGAGAGCAAGTCGAAGGCTGAAGCGAAGAAAAATGTTAAGGTTTCGTCTCGCTTGCTTTTAACGATGCCGAAGAGCACGCTTGAGGAGATCTCCGCATGCGGTTATGGGCTTCTGACTTCGGCACCATTTGGAAACTGGGGGCGCAATTTCGGCAGATACGGGTAAGGCCTTAGACGGGTAATCATTTTAAGGCTTTTTTTGTCTTGTTCTTTGCATACTACAGAAGAGGTCAACAGTGAGGATACATGTGAAAGTAATTAAAGATATTCATTTAATTCACTAATTCACTCGGCCCTTTAAAAGATAGGCTACGAGAAAGGCAAGTGAATGATATTAACAATAACCAACTAATGAGAACAAATAAAATAAATGCGAATTTACTTCCCTATTTTACTGTAGTCCTAGAAACCTGATTGACTTCATAATGATGAAGTCATCATGACATCATTTTCGTGTGTCGTTCTTCTAATAAATAGCGGATTTTGCACCTTGGCATATGTGGGCTCCGAACATTCACGCCCCAGCCTCCCTCGCCTTCAATAGAGTTTTAACGGATTAAGTTCCAGGGTAAATTTTGGGAGATTAGGTTTGCAGATAAGACACTACCCAGTGATTTTGCCCTCATTTTGAGAGGACTTTATGATCTGAGTTATGGTTTCCTATAGGCAAAAGACCCTATAGTTAATTACCCCTCCCGATAACGAGAGAGAACTTTTAATTAAGGCTAGTCATCAATCAGATACGTAAAGATAAGTAGTATCTGGCATATAGTAGCAGCATGGGTTGAAGATTTAGAGATTTAATATTTAAAATTAGAAATTTCACCATCTTACACTTAAAGAGGATGGTGGGGGAGTGGTACTGAGCCCGATCAAGATCTCATGGTTTCGTTGTCCCAAGCCATCGTGGTTTCAGGTCTACATAGTCAGGGGAGGTAGTCGACCCAACCTGACATAAAGGAACCTTGTCGGCAATTATTGGTTGACCTAAGGTGGATGTTTGTATATGGGGAAAAATTTTAATCCACCTTTGCTAACAAAGGGCTTTATGCCTTATCAATTTTGGTCTATTGATTCATATCACAAGGATTTGATGTCATTGAGGAGCATACGGGCTCTGGTCATGACCATAATTTAGTTGTGTCATTTAGCAACAAACCACTTGGTTCAAAGGGCTCCAGTTATAACTATTTACATGCGGTGCCATTAGGCAAGAAAAATGCTAGTTAGAGGACATGTGCCACGTCCTTGCTGGTAAGAGACTGTTTGAGAATGAATCCTAGTGTAATCTCGACCAAACATTAGCTCTTTGTGAGCTAAAGTAGTTTTTGAATTATTCACTCGGAAAACTTTTGCGAAGGATGGGTTTTGCTTTAAGCATTTTAAGGTTGATTTCAATTTTAAATATTATTGAGCTTTTGGTATTTTTGTTGTTTTGAATCTTCATGGGTATTTGTAAAGCATTTTAAGTGTTTAAGGACCCCTCCTATTGAGATTTAGATTCAACAAGGCCATCATCAAGGTATTTATGGGGAATTTCACTTTATGGGTTTGAACTCTATCGACTCTATCTACTTGTCAATAGAGAATCAAGTTTTTTATGGGTTGTATGCTTTTATTAATAAATTTCTCTTGTTATAGACCTTGAAGGCCTACAATGAACTTATAAAAAAAATATCCTGGTCGATATCGCAACCGTATATTTATTGATAATTTGAGTCGTGTCGACTCCTATCTACCTGTATAGAAGGATTGAGATAGAAATTGGATTTATTATCTGACCCACATAGCCTCCCTATACATCACGTGTGCGCATGATACGCTTGTAAGGTCCCATGTGGGTATACGATTGCGCATGCATTCACTTGTGTTTATTTCTATGCATGTTAGGGAGTATGTGTGGGGATATTTTTGGAATATTTGACGTCAGTCAGTTGTATGGGAAATTATCATTTGAATGTGTGTGATGCTTTATTTGAAAGCTTGTAAATGTCTTCTGTCTGCTTGTACGAATGTTGCAGATCTGATGGTGTGGCATCACATTATGCGTATTTATTACATCATACAGGTAAATTGTCATGCACTAACTAGTCTCCTGCCATCGCTAGTAGATGTTGCTGTCTACTGCAATTCCCTTATATCGTTCTTGTGGACGACACGTTAAGTATGGCGGGTCTTCTACCATGCACTTACTCACAGGTGTATTGCTGCATGTTACCCACTACCACTAATGAGTAGCTCATCATTAGAGCTCCTTTGTTGTTTGATGTGTTTGCTTGTGGGCAACACATTGGATGCATAATGGTTGTGGGTGATGTTATTGTGTGTGCTCCCGATCTTCTATCATCGTTTGCAAGTATCTACACTTATCACGACTTGTTTTCTTAGGTTGTAGACGATGTGTTGCTTGCACCATAATTTCCTCATCTCATTATTATGTTCATTGTACATCGATCTCTTTCACTTGCAAGGTATCTATATGATAGCTTGCATGCTGACTTGCATTGACTGTGGGAGGGCCACACATCAACTTGAATTTGATATCTCATTTGTCGCATGTCTCCTTTTGAACATGGCATTGCTTCTGCCATAATCTTCTTGCAAATGTTTGTGGAATGGTAGTTGATGCTGTTGCGAGTTTTGATTTTCACTTACAGGACAAACGATTGTATTATAGGTTCATTTTCCTTGCTCATGGATTGATTGACATGAGCGCTATGAGTTTCATGTTATTCATTTGTTGGACAATCTGTATAATCATCTTCACTTATATTGTTAACCTCCCTTTGGTTTTCATTGATCAAAATGCTTGCAAACAAGTTGTATAACAAGTCCTTCATTCGTTCATTCATGTTCATTTGAGTGCATTAAACTACTATTTAGCATTTATACTTTTCAATTCATCATGCATTTTAGAGTTCTAAACTCCGATTCCCTGCGTCATATCCAAGTTCAAGTCCCTCGTTGTTCGTTTAAGTTCAAGCCATATTCACCGTCAACTATTTATGTTTATTTAAGTATAAGTTTAGCTCATTGTCATTTGTTCAATTCCAGGTCCCCTGTTCAGTTCAAATTTCGGCAACCTCTTGATGCCTCCTCAATTTAGGAGAAATCCAAGTGTCTGGGCCTCCCACCATTCTAAAGAAAAACGTGTACGATGTGTCTGATGACACCACGACTGTAAATCTTCAACCCCACTACGCCAAAGAAAGGCGTGTATGGGTCTTCGAATACTTGTTTGAAATGCGCAGTTATTTCCCCGTAAGCGCTAAAGCGTTTATGGGTACTTATACTCATCCACGCCGTGCTAGAGAAATGTGCATACAAGGCCTACCCGCCTCGCCGTAGACATCCCATCGAATTCTCTTTCCACTACAATAGATAAAAGCGTATATAGACGATTTTCCAATGCGCCACAAACGCCGAAAATAGGAATTTTGAGTTGGGAGTGTTATACCTGCGCGACGAGGTGATGGCGGCGATGACTATGATTGGAAATTTGCAAAAAGGCATAAATACACACATTTCTATTTTTCCTTTGATCTTTTTTTTTTCCTTTTCTTTCATTTCTTTTTCATAATTTTTTTCTCTAATATATATATATCGTAAGTATATTAATAATAAAAATAATATTAATACTTATAATAACAATAATTAAATAAAATTACTAATGAAAAAACAAAATATATACCTAAAGGTCAGCTAGATGAATCAGGCAGGGACCATGGAGGCGTCGACTTGCTGTTTTGGTGGATTCGAATGACTGGAAGTGCAAGGTAAGAGAAAGCCCTCTATCTCTCTCTCACTCACTCTGGATCGAAGGAATCAACAGGTTGGACGAGGCTCCACCGTAAGCAAAGGAAATGGGGTCAGGATGCTTGTGGGGCTGATGAGCTTAGGGAGTTTGGATGGTTTGGCTTACGGCTTTAGCTCGGGTAAAGAGGAAGAGGCGGGGTGGGGTCTCGATTGAAGCTTTGGATCAGAGGCATGGAGGAATGGTGCTGGGAGATTTAAACTGGTTTGGAGGCGTGAGGAAGAGGTCGTGCTAACAGATGTCGAGCTATAATGGGGGTTTTGGTCGCTGGGTTGAGGGGATCGAAGACAGAGCAGGAGGCTTAGTTCGGAGGTCTTGCGACATTAGGTGAAGTCGGATTGGGCGTATGCAGGTCTGACAAAAGAGAGGGAGGGATCTCGACACAGGCAAGTCAGCAATGTCGATTTTGAAGAGTTTAGCTTATGTTCGTTAAAAGGCTTGGTCAAGACTAGGGTAGAGAACAAGAATACAAGTCGGTGGGAGAGAAATGGCTTGAAGAGGTCGGCTACCTGGAGAGTGATGGACTGGGATTGATATCGATTAGGACTAGTCATGGGTTTTTATTTGAAAGAGACAGAGGGCTTACGGCTAGGAGATCTGAGGGATTCGGCTGAGGAAAGAGGTAGAGGGTTGAGGCTTGAGGAAGTTGGAAGCAGTGATGGGAGCTTGCAATTGTTTGATAGTGGAATTTTTCCGGTGATCGAGCGTGTGAGGAGAATAAGAGCGTAAGACTTCGCCTCAACTTCATTTTATTAGCAATAATCAGCGCACGTATGGGATGGGCGTCTTCATTCGACGCCGATTTTGTAGACAGTGGATATGATGCAGGATTTTGGTAGGGATTCGACAGTATTTGAGAAGGTATGGATGCATTTTTATTTGATTTTTTTTTGGATTGTTATAGAATGTGAAAATACAATTGACTGTAGTGACCATAGCATCCTAAATGAAAAAAAAAAAAAGATTTATGTTTTTATCAGCATATTAGTAAAACTGAAGTTAGAGAGACTTCAAAGAAAATGAAGTTTGGAAAAGTTGTTGGACCTGATGATATTCTAAAAGAGGTGTGGAAATGCTTAGGAGATGAAGGAATTTCTTGGCTTACTAAACTTTTTAATACTGTTTTAAAGACTAAAAAGATGTCAGATGAGTGGAGAATGAGTGTGTTAATTCATATTTTTAAGAATAAAGGCGATGCACAAGATTGTGCGAATTATAGAGGAATTAAGTTTATTTGTCATACTTTAAAACTATGGGAGCAAGTTATGAAGCAAAGGTTGCGGCGTGATACTAATGTTTCTCAAAATCAATTTGGATTCAAGCCGGGTAGTTCAACTATGGAAGCCATACATTTATTAAGAGGTTTGATGGATAAATATAAAGAAAATAAAGAGGATCTACATATGAAATTTATTGATTTAGAAAAAGTATTTGACAAAGTTCAAAGAGAAGTGCTATGGAGAGTTCTTGAAAAGAATGGAGTTAATAACGCTTATATTCAAATCATTAAAGATATGTATGCAAGAGCTAGTACTTGTGTTCAAACACAAGGTGGTTTGACCAAGTATTTTCTTATTTCGGTTGGGTTACATCAAGGATCAGCCTTAAGCCCATAACTTTTTGCTTTAGTCATGGATGTTCTCACTAGACATTTGCAAGAGGATGTACCTTGGTGTATGCTTTTTGCTGATGATATTCATCTTCTTGATAAGACTATAGAGGGAGTTGAAGGTAAACTTAAATTGGGGAGGTCAACCTTAGAGTCTAAATGTTTTCGCATGAGTAGATATAAAATGGAATATATTAAGTGTAATTTTAGTAGTAATAGACCTAGTGAGAGGATTGTGACATTGGGCAATCAAGTCATTAATAAGAGTACACGTTTTAGATATCTTGGATTTATTGTTCAGAGTGATGGTGAAATAGATTGGTATATTATCAGCAGAATGCAAGTTGGATGGTTGAATTGGAGGAATGCATCGAGCTTGTTGTTTAATAAAAAAGTACCCCTCAAACTTAAGGGAAAATTCTATAAGATGGTGGTGAGGCCTGCAATGCTTTATGGTGCCGAATGTTGTCCATTAAAAGAGAAGCATAATACTAAGTTAAGTGTGGCAGAGATAAGGATGCTCAGGTGGATGAGTGGCTTTACCCTTAGAGATAGGTACGAAATGAGCATATACGTGAATGGTTGGAGTAGCTCTAATAGAAGATAAGATTAGAGAGAGTTGCCTTAGATGGTTTGGTAACATAAAACGGTGGCCTTCTGATGACCCTGTTAGGAAAGTAGAAGTATTAGATTTGACTTATGTTAAGAATGGTAGAGGCAAACTAAAAAGACTTGGTTAGAAAATATTAGAAAAGATCTTTCTCTACTATATTTAAACGAGAAATTGACTTTTAATATGACACAATGGAGAAAAAGGATTCATGTTGCTGACCCCACATAGTGGGATAAAGGCTTAATGTTGTTGTTGTTGTTTATTGCTATAGGGGTCAACAACAAACTCATTTCCCTAGCAGCTTTTGCACCTTGGAAGACTGGTTTCCCAGTTTCTTATTATTAGAGAACCAGTGAGTGCTTTTATGAAATGGATCTTTCGAAGATTCATGTTCAAGAAATGGAGTTTAGAAAAATAGCCATTCGAATAACAAAAGCCGCTTGTCCCGGCGGGAGGCTTCAGATGCAGCTTTAGCCTCGCATTGGAAGGAGGAAAATGCAAGAGAGGCCCGACAGCTAATCGGATTTGTAGAGTTCGCACCTCCCCTCCAAAAAAGAAGGTAATGTTTGAGGTTGGAGAGGTGACTACGCTGCTACGACGCCAGTGCTTACTTCTGGTGGCTACCTGGCCATGGCTGACATTCCAATTGCTCTTGTTAGGGTAACACCAATGCTAATGAAGATGATGAACCGTTGAGCTACAAGATGTCGAGGAGAGCTACTCGTCGTGATATCACGACAACGAGACCCAGGAATTGCCTTGCTAAAAAGGTAACCCTTCTGAGGGAGCCAATAGTATGTTTGTCCTTAAACAAGCTATTAGAGCATCTGCCAAGTGAACAAGATATGAAGGCTTTAGGGCACAACCTTCAAGTATCATAGGGCGAAAATGCTGCACGATCCGCTACTACTAGTCCCCTGTGGATTTTGAACTTGAGTATTGATGAACGTTTTGTGATGTTAACATGGAAGTCATTCGCATTGATCGTCTACCACCTCCCCCAAGTGAACTCTTATTTAACAATGAAGAGGAGGCCAGTGCAGATCTAGGTGCTACTAGAAAGGTTAGACACAAATAAGGAAAGATTAAAAGGGTTGGCTACGAATCAAGGCGTCGTAGAAGGAGTGGCAATGTCGATCCTTGGCTTGTTGGAGGCACAGATCGAAGTGAACAGTGGATGAACAACCAAGGATTATTGAGGCCAGAGAGGCGGCAGCAACTTTTCTCTCTAACCTCAATCTTCTGATCTTCCTCCACTGAAGTTTATCTCACTAGAGGAGGTTGCTATAATGCTGATGACTCGGGAGAAAATGATGAACCTCAAAAGAGATCGGCAAGCAAGTAGTCCCGAGAGATGAGACGGTTCACAACGAGCTTGTCATGTTACAAAGAGAGGTGGGCAAGCTGAAGGAGGTGGTCGCCTTCACCCAGACATAGGTCATGGTAAAAGATGTCGTTAGGTACAAGATGGCCAAAAGGGGCTTAATCATTTAGCACACAAAGTTGGGGAGTTTTTACGCTAGTATTTACCTAATCAAGAACAATGAAGAATGGGTGGCCTGATGCCAGCTATAGCAAATGGATTCGTCATGATAAATAGCTCTATGGATTGTAATGTTAATTTTTATATACACGCCCTTGAATGATGAGTTTATTATAATGTGAAATGTGTCATGAAATACAAATGTTCCCTTTTAGAGTAGATCTTTTATAAATTTGTTTTAATATATCATCTAATGAGTATGACTCGCTAGATTGTTGTGAAAACTCATAACGAGAAAGAGATTTTTGTTTTTCTATCTAACAGTTTCTACTCAAGTGAGTGTGTTCAACAAAACTGTTGACCCACATATTAAAAACACATGAAAAGAACGAAAACCAGCTACTTAAGTCACGGTCGGCAAGCACGACGTGTCACGTAAGTAGTCAAATGACCTTTGATCACCGAACGGACTATGCCTCTATGATCAGAACATCGAATTTAACCAAGAGGAAGCCCCTCGCGGTCAAATCGGATAGAAACGATCAAAATCTACGATCAATAGACTAAATAGACGCGCAAACTGCCCAAACAATGTCCGATCGCATAACAGACTTCACCGTTACATTCAGAACATCTGAGTCCTCAAAGAATAATTGTAATTTCAACCAACAAAATTTGTGAGAGAAAATTGATGCGAGTCTCGAGACGACGGCGAGCAAATCAAGGGTAAAATAAGATTTTCTCTGATTTTCAGTTATTTTAAATAAAAATAATAATGACAATATTATTATTATTATTATTAAAGCGGAAAAAAATCAAATCAAATCGAAAAATACCTCGGATGCACCGCGGATGCACCGACTCCATTCTCTTCTCCGGGAATCCTATATACATCCACTGAAACCCATGTCGTTCGGCATTGGCGACACCATCGCTTCCCGTAAATGTTGTGTCAGCCTCAACAATCTCTCTTGCTATCGTTAAAATGAGAAGAAAATCGGCCTCATTCATTTTTCTTCCTCCACTATCGATCGATCACACAAGCTCCCTTTCTCCTTACCCAAACGTCTTTTCTCGCACACGAGATTAAATATCAATCCTCATAAACCCACTTTTGATCTCCAACTTCCACAGCCCCAGATCACGACACCTTGATCCCGTCACCTATTTTGCACAGCCGAACCCAGCCAACTATCTGATCGCCCAACCAACACAGAACTTCTGCAACTACCCATATGATCCCTACGGCTGCCTCACTCAAAATCCAGACCACCTCAATCGAGCACCTCCCGTCGCTACGACTGTTTGCACAGATCCGCCTCAAATTTCTAACCACAGAGCCTCTCGATCCAACCTTCTAATCCCGCCAATCAGCGGATCCACTCCTGTGCCTAGCTCCCAAACCACACTTCACTGTATGATGCCTCCACAGCCAGTGCTAATCTCGTTCAACCTGCTCTAACTCTTGTTGTGCCAACCAACCCACTCCAACGACCGAGCCCGCTGATTCAGCACGCACAAACCCCGACCTCTCTTTTTCTCCCAGCTGCTACAACTTTCACCGAGTTTTATCAGACCAATCGAACACTAAAGCCTACCCGTTATCTTCTGGTCCTTTCTTGCACGCACAAGCTTCAATCCACGCATTATTTCCTTTATCTGACTCCAATCAGTCAATCCACAGCACCCATTCACATACCTACCCGAATTCTACCTGCAGCAAGCCTTATCACGGTTGCGATATTCGCTCGCTCATATGATTCTCATCGCGATCATGGTCGTCACTTGATCATGTCATCTCGCCATGTTCGAGATAATCGAGCAATCATGCATTTCATCTAGATTTGCAAATTTCCTTACGACTGCATTTTTGTTGTAATTAATTAATTTTTTTTGTGGGCTAAATCAAATCTTATTTAACTCAATTTATTAGCATAAATGGACTTTTTTTACCTAAAAGGAAAACTCAAAAAAAGATTAATAATAATGTTACATATTCATTTTTTTAATTGAACCGAATATATATATATATACACACACTTAAAAATTATGAAGCAGTTGATGAGTTATTTCCTTACTTCAATTGAAAATCACACACAAACGGTTTCAACAACCATTCCACTTAAAACAATGGAACCCGTCCTCTTCTCTAAATAACTCTTCTTCCTAACATAAAAGCTTTTGGTCCAAGCAACTCAAGCAAAACCGAATGATTTCAAGGCCTACGCTTCACTGATACAAAATGTGTTATTTTTTTCTTGTCTTAGTCATATATTATTATTATTTTTAAACTTTGAGGTTGCCAAGATGACTAGAAAACACATATAAGAGAATCAAGCACAAATAAAATATTCCAAAAAATATTAACAATTGATCTTAACTAATCATGCCATACGATCATGGATTATAGTGTAAGATCAACTATAATTAAAATTTTCTAGATCTGATTGGAGTTCGTACGATCATGGATCAAACAACACATTCAGAATCAATTATGAAATTATAGGTGATTATTTTTGTTAAGATCAGAAGAAATATTAATTAATGCACATCGATCTTAATATCATATTGTACAATTCAAATCATATTACATGAACAATCATATTTTTGTATAGTATTAACAATATTAGTTTATATTAATTAAGATAATTCAAATTTTGAACTAATTCTATTATATGATGTGCATCATTCCATACAATAATATGATTAGCCCAATCAAATATATTTAATTAATTTGCATTAATTATGATTATTTAAAAGTAGAACTAATCATATCATATAATACGTATTACACTATGTGATTAGTTATCTAAAATAAATCCAATTAGTCGCATGACATTTCAAACAACTACTATAATCTAAATTGAACTTATTGTACCATGTGATAAACCACTAAACTTTTTTTTTTTATTTTGTTCAAGCAACTTTAGGGTTTGGACTAACAGTTGATATACTTAATATATACATATACTAAACACTAAACAAAAAGAATTACTAGAAACGCATAAGCCAACACTTGCAACTCAGGCGCAAGTTTCTAGAGAAAGTATGAGAATACAGCAAAGGCCATCTTCTTCTCAACACACTCCAATCCTCACATTTATATATCTGGTTACTTCAGAATCTCTATATGTTTTTGATCGGAGAACTCAAATCTCAAAGAAACAAAAAAATATTGTGTACCTAGATGTGGGAGTAGCTGGCTTTTCACTTGGAGAAGTAATTATAAGAATTTATAATATCCAAGAAGGACAAAGGCTTCTACAACCTATGGTAGCAGGAGAGAGTAGAAAATTTTCTTAGAGGACTTAGGGAATACATATAGGTCATTCGCAACTAACCACATTACATAGATTTGTTTATTCTTTGCATTCTACATAAGGTTTTAAAAGGCGAAATCGATAATTGAGATTTTTTGTGTAAGCGAAAAGAGGAGTTAGCCTCGAGGCAGATCAAGGCGTAAGCCTCAAAACAATAAAAATAAGGCAATTTAAATTTATAAATAATGACAAAAAATGACAAAATATAATTATGAACTTGATGATTTATTCTAATATAATATTACTGGAACACAAGATACAAAATAAACTCACTTAAAATGAAATACCCCTTAAGATCAAGACCCAATGCAGGTCATCATCACTTTGATCGTCTTCAGAAGAGTTCATAATTTATGTCAAAGTCATCATCAAACTCTTCTTCATCTATAATATTTTTTTTTTATCATCTATATCAGTTAATATTTCATTAGCTCTAGAATGAAATAATAATAAGATAAAAATTAATTCATTATATTGAAGAATACTTTTAATTTTTTTTTTTAAGTTTACATATTACTTTGTTTCTTTTTTTATAAACTTGGGTAGTTATTTCATTGTCTTCATTGACATGAGCTTCTTCTTCAGCTTCAACTTCATGAACATCAGCATTCTTAGGAGTAACCCATTCATCATCATATTATAAATCGTCAACAAGAAAATGGTCAATTTTATTATCAGAATTTTCTTACTTATTTAATATAAGATGTCTATCACTTAGTTTTTTGTTAAACATAATATATATATATATATTAGTTTGTTCATTCGATCTGCAACCAATCGATTTCTTCTCTTTGTATAAATTTGATAGAATGTGCTCCAATTATGCTCGCATACAGAAGCCGAACATGTTAGGCTAAAAACTTTCTGCAAAAATTTTTAATTCAGGAATAATCATCTCCAAATTGAGTCTACCAACGTTCTTCATGAAAATAAAAAATATATTATGAATATAAATTGAAGTAGAAGACTTATACATAAACATTAAAATTAAAATTATAAATATACAAACTATAAACATACCGTGAGATCGTGTTTTGTAGCATGTTTGTGTTACTCTAAATACAAATTCCCTTCTTCAAATGAAAACCCTCAAATTGATCATTCACTTTGAGGTAGTCCTCTTCAGAAATGAGACTATCCATATATGCATACATATAAGTTTTCACCTTTTTATCAACATGAAAGTCCTTATCATAATGAAAAGTGGGATCGCCAGTTACAATAATACTTACATGCTGATGCATACTAAGTTTTCATCTTCTTGACCTCCCAAATCTTTTGCAATGTCATCTGTAGTCTTATTCATTGCTTCATAAATAAATCTCATAGCAGAGGCCCTCTCACCATCAACCATTCTAAGCATCTTAACTAATGGTCCTGATGTCTTCATAGCATAATTTGTACTGCATTAAAATGAATTATCTTTCATAACAATCTTCTTAACTTGTTTTCTTTCTTATTTTTTGACCGATGAACTTTTAACTCATTCTTCAAGTGTAAATATAACTTCAAAAGGTTATATTAACTTCTTAAATTTCTGTAATGTTAAATAAACATTACTAAATCTCGTAACAGAAGGTATTGAGGCGTTCTTCATTCGTGAGGCGAGGCGTAAGCCTCAAGGCGTTTTGAGGCGTAAGCCTCAAAATCAAAAGATTGCGTAAACATTAAATGATAAATTTTTATATACTAATGAGTGAATAATATAAAACATAAAAAAGTATAAGATATGAAGTGAAATCAAAATATCTCAATAATAAGACAACATGAAATATAGTTCAACTCAAAATTCTATCTTTCACAAATCTCAGTATTCTTTTCATTAAAATATAATTTCAATTTCCAAAAATAAATAGCAATGACATATCACATAAGAACTCATAAGTCATCAGCACTGTCATCACTGAGGGGTTCTTCATTTGAATCATCATTATGATGAACTGCTCTTTCCCCTTCCTCCTCTCCGATAGAGTCCAATGTTCGAAATTTACTTCAAAGATTTATATAAGTTTTAATATATATAACGTGAGGCGTAAGCCTCATGCCAGTGAGGTGAGGCGGGCCTCAACCAAGTTGAGGCGCAAGCCTCATAAAAAAAACTCGAGACGTAAGCATCGAGGCGTTTTTTATTGGAATTGCGCAAAGGCGAGCCTCGTATTGCGCAATTTTAAACCATGATTTGTGGTTTATATTATTCTGTTTAACTATTGATTCAATTAAATTTATGATTCTAGTATCAGCATGAGGCCTAAATTTTATTATATATATTTTCTTCTAAATATATTAATTATTAATTCATTAGAGTTTCTGATTTTATTTAAATTTAAAACATCCGATATTTCATTTTAGTTAAAATACTCAACTTGTTATTGATTTTTCATGATTTGAATTTATTGTAGGCATTTTGAAATTTAATCGAGTATCACAATTATTATTTAGCCTTAAATTCTTCTACTTCCTAGCCATTGGTCATACTAATAATTAATAGAAATAAACAATTAACAACAAATAAAAAAAATACATATAACAAAAGAATGACATATATCAAATTTATTTATCCTCTTTAGTTTCATTTGCACAGATAACAGAAGCTCGAGGAAGATGAACGGCAAAAGCAAAATCAAATATGGATGTATGGAAAGATGTATGAAAGTTACATGTGAACATATTATTGTATTATGTATGAAAAGATGTATGAGTATAATCAATGTTGTATTTGACTAAATTTATATGAAAACCTCGCCATAATTTGAGGTTTATATCATTTGTGGTTTATATTATTACTATTGATTCAATTAAATTTATGATTTTAGTATCCGTATGAGGCCTAAATTTTATTATATATTTTTTCTTCTAAATATATTAATTATTAATTCATTAGAGTTTCTGATTTTATTTAAATTTAAAACATCCAATATTTCATTTTAGTGAAAATACCCAACTTGTTATTGATTTTTCATGATTTGAATTTGTCGTAGGCATTCTGAAATTTAATCTAATATCACAATTATTATTTAGCCTTAAATTCTTCTACTTCCTAGCCATTGGTCATACTAATAACTGATAGAAATAAACAATTAACAACAAATAAAAAAGATAACATATATCAAAAGAATGACATATATCAAATTTATTTATCCACTTTAGTTTCATTTGCACAGATACAGAAGCTCGAGGAAGGTGAACGGCAAAAGTAAAATCAAATATGGATGTATGGAAAGATGTATGAAAGTTACATGTGAACATATTATTGTATTATGTACGGAAAGATGTATGAGTAGAATCAATGTTGTCTTTGACTAAATTTATATGAAAACCTCGCCCTCATTTCTCGTTTATATTATTATGTTTCACTATTGATTCAATTAAATTTATGATTCAAGTATTAGCATGAGGCCTAAATTTTATTATATCTATTTTCTTCTAAATATATTAATTATCAATTTATTAGACTTTCAGATTTTATTTAAATTTAAAACATCTGATATTTCATTTTAGTGAAAATACTCAACTTGTTATTGATTTTTCACAATTTAAATTTCTCGTAGGCATTTTTGAATTTAATCAAATATCACATTATTGTTTAACCTTAAATTCTTCTACTTCCGAATTTGCACCTAAAGAAAGCATTCTTTTTGTATATTTAGTGGTATGTGATATATGAAAACTAATTTCTGATGTGATATATGAATATTTCATTTGAAAATAAAAGCATTATGACTTTCAATAAGTAGAACTTGTCAAATCCCAACTAGCAGAACATGTTGGAGGCATTATAGTAGAAGGTTTCTTCTTGCTTTTGGTATGAAGAAAATGCATTGGGACAGTGCCCAGCTGGAGTTGTCCGCTGTTTCTGCTCTCACAGAGATTTTAAATGGCAGATTTGATGATGTTGGAGGCATTATAGTAGAAGGTAACAATAAAAATGTCATTGATATTCTTCACAAAGTGCACAGTATACCGAAGAATATGGACAGAAAATTGGCTATTGAAGATTCTTCTTTTCTTAGCAAGGTAAATAATGTGATTTTTCATTAGGTCAATCGTAATTGTAATAGATTAGCTGATTTTTGTGCTAATCATGCTCTTTCTTCTGATTTTCTTTGGGATTTATTCTTTGAGAGTGAACTACCTTCTTCCTTTTGTGATATGGTAAATGAAGATTGTGTTAGTGCTCTTCACTCTCAGTAGTTTGTATCTAGGTTTTGTTTTTTCTTTCTATGAAATATTAGCATTCTTCAAAAAAAAAAAAACTAGCAGAACATGCTCATTTATTTTGAAGAATTGTTACTATTAAATTATTATGGATTTTGTCAATCAGTAAATATGGCCATCATTTACAAAAAGAACTCAAGTATTATAAATAAATTAGATATGAGGAGTTTGAGTGTTATACAAGGTCGATAGGTATTGTATCTAAAAATTATTTATTGTTATATTATTTTGTTAACATTATTTAATTTATTAAAGATCTAAAGCAAAAACTTAAGGATGAACAATACTATAATTTAACAAAAAAAATTCGATGCAATGCACATAATATATGATTCAATATGATACTATCGAAGAAACAGAATTTTTATGAATATATGTTGAAGGACATTCCAGATTCATAAAATAATTTGTGATTATAATATGAATCACAACTAATGATATGAATCTAAATATACACATATATTAGATCATGTTCATCCTCATAATTTATACATGAAGAAGAATCGAAGTGGAGTTTGAAAGTAAAAATGAACATGTAAGCAAAAACATCAAACATAAACTTGAATTTATAATTGAGATTGGGCATAAGTCGCAATGCAAATTTGAACCAATCATGTTTATTGTAGCTAAGGAAGCAAATGTAACTAATAATCTCCCCAAACAATTGCAGAGATTGAAATCAAATTTTGGAAAGAATATCCAATCATATATGAACTTCTTATTGACGTCAAATAATCCCTGATCAACTTCTAAGCAAGTCAAGAGCAGAAAAGAGGATCAATAAGAGCATAAAAGAGGATTAATACCTCTTGTATGTAACAAGGATAGTGTACTGAAGAGGTTCAACCGGCACAAAATCCCGCAGAAAGTGCGAAAAACTCATTACCTTCACGGACAGGCACATGGAAGTCGAATGTTTGTGGCTGTTGAAGTCGGTGTTTCAAAGCCCCTCAAGTTTGCAGATGAAGCAAACAACGATAATGCGAGAAAAATCAGAAGAAGATGAAGCAAACGATGGGAATGGGAGGAAGGACATAAGTACAAAATGGGAATGGAACCTTAACTTCGCCTCCAAGTACTTCGAACTCGACCGAAATATACGACTCTACTATGTACAGCCCAGTCGTATTTAACTAATAAATCGAGGCGGTGCCTCCTTACGCCTTGAGGCATTACGCTCTGAGGCGTATGCCTCGTGCTAGAAAAATGGACGCTTCATCCGAACCTTGGACGCGTAAGCCTCGACTCGCATTTCTTCTGCCTCGACTTGAAGCGTGCCTCAGTGCGGACGCCTCATCTGCCTTTTTATTCCTTTTTAGTAATTTTACTTATTACAATGTTCCCCTATGATATTTAGAAATATGGTGAAGTGTGCTTACTTGAGATGAGAAAAGTTTTTCTTAATTCAAAATTTTGTTTTGTATGTATGAGTTGAGTTTTAAATAATTGAAAAAAAAAATCTTTAATATAAAAATCTAGTGTCTTTTTTCAAAAAATAGAAATTTAATTTCAATATTTTGCCATTTTTAAATAGAAAAAAATAATGATTTTTCGTATCAAAATCAGAACAATTTACCTCCTTCCACTCTACTGGGTGTGCCATAGCATTCAAATTCAATATCAAATTCTTAGATTCTAGGATAGAGGAGAATGAATTTAACCATCTTTTCTCCCCAACCCTAGATGCTAAAAAGGAAGGCACATTATGTTCCAATACTAAAGCCATAGTTGGCTTTGATTCTTGGAAAACTATTACTAAAGGCTATAAGGTCATATTGGTTTATAACTTGAGTGCAGAAAGATACTATAAAGAGAACCTTCTAAGGGTTTTAAGGGGGGATCTTATAATGAAAAACCCTAATTCCTATGTTTTCATTATGATATCACAAGTTTGTCAATAAAAGAAAAACTATGGAAGAAGTAATGTAGACTAATACTAAAGAGGGATGAACTTGAGGGACAATTGAATATTCACAAGTAGATATCATTTCATTGATTGAGCTTTACCCAAATGAAAAGCACCACTCATAAAAGTGGATTGTTTCTTTTTGCTCTTGTTTGGACCACCTCCTTTTGTTCCTTGCTTTCTTAATGCATGATCTTCTTCATTTCCTTGAGCTGTTTTTCTTGAATGCATCTACACTCCTTTGCTTGATTTGCACCCAAGTCACATCTCATTTTCATATGTTCTTGAGTATGGAGAGAGCATACATAATAACACAAAATAGTAGATACTATAGCACATAATATATTATATTGTACATCTCGTGTTATTTGTATGGGAAGGCACAACAAAGAAACACATCGTGAAATATGTGCTCTATGTGTACACTATAATATATATCAAGAATGAAATGCATTACTTTAATTTTCTTGTTTTTTTTATAATTTATTTAAATTTATTTATCTTTCCTTTTAAAGCTTCATAGATATCTAGTGCTTTAAAACATCGAAGCACTCATTCCGACTCATGCTTATTGATGAGTCCCAATTATTGACATTTCAGTTTCCCATAGAAACGAGAACAATAAGAATCTATCATGAAGATGAGGAATATATCAGTCTTTGATCCTAATGCAGAAATCATTGCCATAGTCCACAAAAGCCATAATCACCATTGTTCTGAGATGTCATAAGTTCTTGAGTATGAAGAGAGCATACATAATAATGCAAAATAATAGATACTATAGCACACAAGTACATAACATAATATATTGTACATCTCGTGTTATTTGTATGGGAAGGCACAACAAAGAAAAACATCGTGGAATAAGTGCTCTATGTGTACACTATAATATATATTGAGAATGAAACGCATTACTTTAATTTTCTTGTTTTTTTATATAATTTATTTAAACTAATTTATCTTTCCTTTTAACGCTTGATAGATATCTTAGTGCTTCAAAACATCGAAGCACTCATGCCGACTCATGCTTATTAATGAGTCCCAATTCTTGGATTAATTATTCTATGCGGATGCTGAATGTCGTTCGAAGACCAACCAGAATGCGCCACGTCATCACTTCGCTCAGTACCGTGGCTCGTACCGCAGCTCGATACCGCAGCTCGTACCGCTAACGTGGCACATTCTGTTTGGTCTCCGTATGGCATTCTATGTCCAGTCTCCACATAGAATAATTTCTCCAATTCTTCACATTTCAGTTTCCCATAGAAACGAGAACAATAAGAATCTATCATGAAGACGAGGAATATGTCAATTATTGATCCTAAGGTAAAAATCATTGCCATAATCCACAAAAGCCATAATCACCATTGTTCTGAGATGTCATAGGTTCTTGAGTATGGAGAGAGCATACATTATATCGCAAAATAATAGATACTATAGCACATAACATAATATATTGTACATCTCGTGTTATTTGTAAGGGAAGGCGCAACAAAGAAAAACATCGTCGAATATGTGTTCTATGTGTACACTATAATACATATCTAGAATGAAATGCATTACTTTAATTTTCTTGTTTTTTTATAATTTATTTAAACTGATTTATCATTTTTTTAAAGCTTCATAGATATCTTAGTGCTTCAAAACATCGAAGCGCTCATACCGACTCATGCTTATTGATGAGTCCCAATTCTTGACATTTTAGTTTCCCATAGAAATGAGAACAATAAGAATCTATCATGAAGATGAGGAATATGTAAGTTATTGATCCTAATGCAGAAATCATTGCCATAGTCCACAAAGGCCATAATCACCATTGTTCTGAGATTTCATAAGTTGCATTTGATCAAAAAATGTGAGTCATTCATCTATCTAGAAGTTGTTGTCATTGCAAATATCTCCGTGAATCATTTTTTAACAGTTGCTTTAGAATTTATTATACTATAGTGACCAAAAGCAACAAACATGGAGATCTAAAATCTAGGGGGTATCTAGAGTCTTTAAAGAAAGAATAATAAGAAGGCTAATGAAAATACATATGGCAGCTTGAAGAATTCGTTCTCCTTACCCTTGTCCTTGACATTGCCTGAAACTAACATGTAGTGACACCCATACACTTCCTTCTCCATCCAATAACTATTAATGCAATTTCCATATTATTATTGTCATGCACTTTCCTCAACTATTTTATTTCGATTTTTTGTTTGTTTAATACTAAGTTTTATTTGATTTAATTTTGTTGTTTGTTAGCAATAATATGTTGTCATATCAATGCTTTGACTTTATTTTATAATTATCACTTTAAATTTTCCAATTTAATTACCTTCCATTGACTTAGTATTTTAAAGAAATATTTTGTTTTATTTATATGAAATTGATTCTGTCTTTATGCATTATGATACTTTTCTCTTATGCTGATTGTTAATGAATTATCCAAGTTTTTCTTAAAATTTAACGTACTTTAAAATGGTGTGCCACGTTCCATGTGTTATGGCTCTATGGGATCTTTGTGTCAGGATGAATTATTTGTTATTAATAAGTATGAGAGATAAATGAGTCTTCTCTGAGTGAGAAAGAGGGTAGGACTAACTTTTATTGCACCCATTCAATGGCTCCTGTCTTTTTAACAAATTGCAACCAGAACTCCTGCCTTAGTTCCTCCTCTTAGGCTCAGGTAGAGATATTGGAATGAGAGAGAATAAGCTTAGAGATAAATAATGAAACATAATGAGGTTTAACAAAGAAAAAAGCGAGGACTACGGTGGTAAAAACTTCCAAAGGCATTAGGTTAGTAGAATATAACTAAAATGAGAGAAGACAGAGAAAGGCTCAACATTCCATAACTCTTTAGTATTACAATGCACACCACATGTATAGTAAAATGGCAAAAGAAAAAGCAAAAAATGCGAAATTTTAGCAAACCAAGGGCTTGAGAAGTTGTTATAGAAAATCCGTTGTAAGCAGCTACTATGAATAAAGTAGATGGAGCAAATTGGATGCCCCTATGGCATAGATACTACAAATGAAACATTATCTGTTTAATAGAAACTGTGTGGAGCTACAATATCATCACAAATGATAATAGCACACGCTCATTATATTTTGTTAAAAAATCAAAATGGTTGCTATGGATATTTTTAATGACAAACTAGTTGACGTCTCACTAGATAGAATACTGTAATCATTATAGTTTGTTAAAAAACCATAGTAAATGCTAAGGGCATTTACTAACTGACTAGTTGATTTCTCACTGCACTTTCTAGTTGCTATTTCAAAATGGTTGCCAAAAAGTAGGTTCTCAACACATTTTCATGTCAGTTGGTTTACATTAAACAAGTTACAAACTTTTATCTAAATGCCTCTAATTGTAGTTAGGCAGCATACATAAAACAAAACATCCAAAAAAAAAGAAGAAAAAAAAACAAGCCTCAAAGAAAATAGGCACTATATAAAAGGTCTATGGATACCCTAAATATTTTGAAATGAATTGCTCGGTCAAGTGCAAAACTTACCCATGGGTGTTACTCTCAATCAACACCTATAGCACCAATGTGCAAGCACCTTAATAAGTATGATACTGAGGATAGAAAATTTCAGAAATTCAGTGATACCACTAGAAACATAGAAAAGAAAAGAATATTAAATTTCACACTAATACTTAAAAATTTTATTAGTATATCTTTAATTAATTAATTTGCAAAGTTTAGAATCGTGTTTGACCTGCTAACAACCTAAAAACAATTTATTCAACTGTCCCAGTAAAATACTAAGAAGAGTGATAGAAAAAACATTCAAAGACAAGCACATAAGGGAAACAGCATGCTAGTCACCTCCTGGTGCTTATAGCCATAAATAAATTTCTAACTGACAATGCAATAGAATGAACTTTGCCGCCAAGCATATACAACTATTCATATCATGTTATCATCATTAAAGGATACTGTAAAGGTCCTGCAACATAAAATGCCAACTTATTTGTTTTTCATCAAGAGAATAGCTTTCTATATCTAGAAATTTTATTAAATTGCCAAATATACTTTCATTCCACTGAAACGCCAAAAGTTGCTAAATGGAAAAACTATATGCTGATTTGCACTTCCGCAGCTCCTGTTGGTATCCCTATATCAAAAATTCATCTTTCGAAAGCAAGTAGTAATAGAGAAATGATCAAAAGTCAAGTATTAAACCTCATGTCAGAATCACAAATGTTGTGACCTAGTCAACTTACATTAGCGGGATTCATGGCTGGTCCAGTATACCCAGAGCCACTAACGACCAAGGTCACAGTGGTGACAGCCAGCATCAAGGATTTGACGACCATGCTTCGAGGTCCCTTGATAACTATCCACAACACAGCAAAACTGATGAGAAATGTCAGTAACCCTTCCGCGATTGCCGCAGTGTGTAGGTCTACTTTGACCGACGGTCCGCCAAGCATGTGTTTGTACTGAGAAGGCATGAACTCCACAATCGCCAGCACACCCCCCACCGCCCCAGCGGCCTGTTCGTAACGGAAATTAAGAATAAAACCCTAGAATGAAGAGAACCGGAGAATGGGGAAGTTAAAAGGGAGGGACCTGAGAAGGGAAGCGGACGGCCAGTGAGATGAGAGAGTCTCCGCCGATACCAGCCGCGTAGAATGCAGCGATGCCAGTCGGATTGAAGCTGGCACCGCCGAGGGCGTGAGCGATGAGATTGAAGAAGAAGACGAGGACGGCGATTAGAAAGGTGATAATGAGGAGGTTGGGTGCAAAACCCTGAACCTGGAGAGCGGATGATATGATGGAGGTTAGGGCCCCGATAGTGGAGACGCAGAATACCCAGAGGAAGGTGATCACCGCGTCGCCGATGGCAGACTTAATAGCACCCATTCTGTGCATAAATTTTCCCCCTCGCCAGTAGTCTTCTTTCTAAAGGTAGGAGAAGACGTGAGATGCGGTGACTACGGTGGCGGCGGTGCGTCCGCCTCCAGGTCGCCGCGTCCTGCGAGGGAAGGTATGGGGACCGCGCCGAGCGCCAGTGCCTGAATCCTGGATATTGCCTTTTGGATTGTGAAATA
The DNA here is from genome assembly GCF_001605985.2 of Dendrobium catenatum. Classification (NCBI taxonomy): domain Eukaryota; kingdom Viridiplantae; phylum Streptophyta; class Magnoliopsida; order Asparagales; family Orchidaceae; genus Dendrobium; species Dendrobium catenatum. The sequence continues at coordinate 191,967 of NW_021319084.1, forward strand.
CAGAGCAGTTTCGTCGCTTTGGTCGAGGTAAAATAGCGAGCGGCCACCTTGGTTGCAAGAATATCTATTTCAATTACATTTAAAATGTCTATTCATTTATTCCATCTCAAGTATTTTACAGGTTTTTCTTATGTTTTAATTGATCATAGTTTTCATATGTTTTAATTGATCGTAGATCATAGCAGCAACAACTCATCTAAGAGCATTGTCCTCAATCATTGTTACATGATAGCTAAAGGGTTCAACTCAACTCCCTCAACTCAAAAAAGTAATTAGAGGAAAGTTGCTTCC
>NW_021319084.1:194757-198814 GCF_001605985.2 Dendrobium catenatum
CTCACCTACCCATGGAATTGATGCCCTCCTTTTTAAAGTTTAGGAAGATATTTGTAACTAAAATTTAGAGCATCCAAAAGCTTTAGAAAGTGCATGAAAGCCCTCCTCAACATGATTCAAGAGCCTAGTGAGTCACTACAAAGCTTCATTATAAGGTTTCAAAGGGAGTAACTTGTAGTGAAAGACCTAGAGCTAACTATCTTCCAAATTGCTCTGACACAAGAATTATGAGAGGGTCCATTCCATTATGTAGTAAGAATATATTAGCCAAAGGCATTGGCTGAGTGGTTCAAACTCACCAACAATCATGTAAACACTAAGGAACATAACCAAGTGGTTAAGTCTTCATTGTCACTTGCTCTAAACAATTCACAATTAAGAGAGATTTGAAAGTTTGAGAAGGTTGTTAAACCTCACAGAACTAGCCCGAGTAGAACCAAGAGGAGGGAGAGAATTTATAATTTTAAAAAACCCCTACACATGAATACTTTTATTTTTTTTTAGCCACAAAATAACTTAATTTAGATAGATTACTCAAAATAACATATGAAAGTAATTTATATAAAAAATTATATGATAATTTTTTTTAATTTTTAACACCTGCAAATATTCTTATAGCAAATAAGTTTAAATTTAGTGTAGTTGATTTATAAGATTGAAAACAACAAACTTGACTTGCAAAAAAGAAAATTGCAGGAAAATAAAATTACAAAAATAAAAAAAGCACACCAAAAATTTTATAGTGGTTTGGTCAATCTTGACCTACATACACTACTCGGAGTCCTCCCTCTAGGTATTATACTAACACTAAGTGACTCTCCTTTTGCTCCCATAGCAAGAAAGAGAAGCCCTTACAGACTCACTTTCACCAAACCTGATGTGGCGGAGTGCCGGAAGCTATATCACCTTCCTAGTGACGGTAGAGGACCTTGAATCATTTTTCTCCCTATTGGATAAGGTAGAGAACCCAAAGTTTTTTCTCCCTCCTAGGGAAGGCAACATACCTCCAATCTTTTTCTCCCTTCTAGAGAAGGCAGAGTACCACCAATATTTTTCTCCCTCCTAGAGAATGCAGAGTACCTCAAGGACTTGACTTCGAAGCCTCTCTCCTAAGAGAACATTCAAGGCCACAGGAGGAGCAAGAGTGTAGTTAGCCCAGAGCAACCATGTGATCCCCTCACACTCCTTCTTCCTCTTGTTCAACCTCACCTTCTCCTTCCACTTAAATCTGGATTTTCTCTCAAAAGAACCTCTTTGAGAGTTCCTTCAGCAGTCACACAATCCTCTATATTTTCCAAGAGATTCTTCAAATATTGCTTAAATATTTGGTTTCAAGAAATCCTAAAAATTTAAGTTGATCATCTCTATTCCTACAATACGATTGGAATTTGTATAGTATGATCAGTTCAAAAAATTAGACCCATCTAGTACGATGTAAATAGTCGTTTAAACGAAATGTTCAACTTTTTTAACACATCATACATTGCGATCCTAAGATAATCAAGTACGATCTATTTACTTTCTCTCTATTCATACAGGATAATTCATGGGATGATTAGAAATCTTTTTTGTTAATCATCCCATATTGCTCTCATTGTGTTGTATGGTTAGTTCATTTTTAGTGATTCACATTGCACAGTATGAGTAGTTCAAAAATTATGATTTTATTTGGTACAATCTTTAAATTTTTGTCTCTATCAATCATATGGTACGATCAACACTGTACAGTATAATCGGCTATCATTAATTAAACCATGAATAATTGACTTATTACGAGGGTAATTTAAGTAAGATTTCAAAATTTTATACAGTACGATTAGTTCAAAATTCAAATATCATATTTTAAATATTTTACTTAATTTATTATTCAGTAGGGCTTTTTTATAGAAGGAATTGTCTAGTACAATCTTAATCATATAGTATAATTAGTTCATATAAATTAATTTTATTAATTAGTCGTGAAATCCATTCTCCATATATCTGATCGTATAGTACGATTTTAAGTTGTATAGTATGATTAGTATACAAAATTTTAACTTTATGTTTTTCTCACTCCACTATGTGTGCACGGTTATCCAATTGTATATATTCTTATGTAGTCACACTCAAGAAATAGAAAATAAAAAATTAAAAGTATAGACTCTTTTATTTGGCATCCTATTCTACCCAATCTTGAGTTTGTAGTAACCTTGAGTAGTGTATATTTTACCTATAATGTTGGTGCTCATTGAAAATAACAATAATTCAATCAATTATCTTTGTCATCATCAAAACTACAGACTAGATATTTTGAATTGTAACAATCTCTCACTTTTTAATGATGACAAATAATTTTGGTTGAAAGATAAAATAAAATTATTTTCTCCCAAGCTACCCATCACTAAGTGATAGATTTAAAAATAGGGGTTCAAAAAAAAATATTTTTTTTTATTTTTTTAAATATAGAAAAAATAGCATAATTAAAGAAAGAAAATAAAATAGTAGAAATAAAAAAAAAAATAGAAAGGATTCTATTAAAAAAATAAACAACCACACATATAAGCAAACATAATTTTCTCTCCTTTTTGACATCACCAAAAAGAGGAGGAATATGAAAAAAATAAGCTGAACATTATAAGACATAAAAATAATAAAATACAACAAATAAGCACTTAAAGTAAGACGGATCCTAATCATGTGGTGGTGGTGGTGGTGGTGGTTGATAATATTTATGGATGGAGGTGAATTGATCTTCTATTAAGGAAAACTTTTTTTTTCAAACCATCCCATTTCTTCCTTGTTCTGACATTGTTGTTATTAAATAGTCTAGCAGGGTTTCTAATCACTTGAGCCTTTGAATTATTTTATCATGAGGGTAAGAAGGGTAGGCAGGTGCATGTGGTGGTATTGGTGGTGGTGTATGAAAGTTCGTTAGGGATGTTAGGCCCTATAAAACTGGCCCAAGCTAACCAAGAGGGGGGGGGGTGAATTGGTATTTTAAAATTTCTTTTCACAAAGAATAAAAATCGCATAAACCAAAATCACACCATAAAAATAAATGCGGAATTAAAAGTGCGGAAGCAAGAAACAAGAACGCAGAAATTTATCAGAACAAAAGGGTTTGAGGTTTATTCTTTTAATGCAGACCAAGCTTCCTTTAAAGCAAAGCAGACCATTTGAGACTTAGTAAAATGGATGCAATCGTTCTTTCTCCATTTGTTAAAAAATTTTCATAATGATATTTAATGAGGAAAAATCAGGAAAGCTCTTCAGTAAAGGTCAATATTCTCAACACCCCATTACAAATACAAGCTTTAACATGAAGAGTGAAATTGATATAGTATTAAAGGCAAATTGTCATTGAAAACTCCCAATCGCATTGATCTTGCCAATAATAAACACCTCAACGCTTGCCCACACCCATTGAATCAAATTTTCCATCTCCCCTTGAATGTTACACAATCTCTTTCAGATGGAAGAGTCACCCTTTTTCGGAAAACAGGTGATGGATGCATGGCCCACAAATATTTGCTGTTAAAAACAAGCCCATCACAGCTCTGTATTAAGGCTCTAAATGTTAAACCGAAAGCTTTAAGAAGAGAAAAGCTTTTAAGTTACTCTATATCCACCCAAGAGTTTAATATGGTCAGCTACAGCTACATTGGATTCTTTCATGCTGGAGAAGGAACACACCTTTTTCTCTGCAAAGAACATTAAACAGAAGAGAAAAAATTGATGTCTACGGTGATATTAGGCTTCAATTTAGTTAGACATAAAAGTGACGAAGGGAAATGGCTGAAATGGTTATATCAGTGAAGGTGGGACGAGGTGTTGTCTGCAGAATGCAATGCCAGCTAAAAATCATAGAAAATGAGGAGATCAAGCTAGGAAAAAATCTATAAAAAATAATTTGTTACTATTTTCCTTTTTTGTAATGAAAGTATTATTAAAATTATAATCAAATAATGAAATTTAAAAAAAAAAAAATTTTGTTATATTAAATTATTTCAAACTATGTATTGATTCTTCAATATGAAACCAAATGACAATTTCAAATTAATTTAATGATACATCCTGT
>NW_021319084.1:198824-220433 GCF_001605985.2 Dendrobium catenatum
GGGGGGGGGGTGAATTGGTATTTTAAAATTTCTTTTCACAAAGAATAAAAATCGCATAAACCAAAATCACACCATAAAAATAAATGCGGAATTAAAAGTGCGGAAGCAAGAAACAAGAACACAGAAATTTATAGTGGTTCGGTCAACTCGACCTACGTCCACTCCCTTGAGGCACCCTCCGAGTATTGCACTACAAACGTGACTCTCCTTTAGTCCCCACAGCTAGGCGGAGAAGCCTTTACAAGAACCTCCTTTTTGCCACCCCGGCAAGGTAGAGAACCTATCTCCTTTTGCTTCCTCCTAAAGCTGGTAGAGAACCACAACCAAAAGCTAACTCATTACCTCTACCGACCCTTCCACAGACGAGAAACTCTAGATGAAGAAGAAGCAGAGCGATCCTTGAAGCAACCCTTGTGAATCCCCTCACAAGCTCCCCCTCACAAGATCCTCTCTCTCTCCCACTCTCTCTTTATCTCCTCAAGGCCTTCTCAAGTCAAGGCAGCAGCCAAAGGTATTCAAAAATGTTGAACAAGATCTCTTAAATAGAAGAGCTTCAAAGGAGCTCATTAATTGCAAGTTGCCGACTTTATCGTCTAGGCCGATATGGACATCGGCCTGGCCGATCAGTACAAATCTCAGAAGATCGGCCAGAGCATCGCCCTGGATGCACTCCTGGATGATTGATAAATGGCTTGATCGTCCAGGGTGATATTAATATCGTCATGGCCGATCAGTTCAAATCAGGGGGAAATCGTCCAGAGCATCGCCCTGGATACGAGCTGGCCGATATTTATCATCCTGAAGTAACTTAAGCTTTTTGACTGGATCGTCATGGCAAATCCCTACGATCGTCCAGGACGATTATTATTGTATCAATCATCCTATTTACTCCCTTGATTTCCTGATCAATTAAGGCATAATTGAGAATTTCGTCTAGGCCGATCAATGATCGTCCTGACCGATTAATTTAAAAATGCAGTATACCTTAATTGTCATATGGCGGCAATTCTTTCTATTTTGAGCTTATCGTCCTGGCCGATACACGTATCGTCCAGGCCGATATGTTAATGACGGCTGCCTTAATTAAGAATCCTTATTTAGACTTTCTATTTTAAGCATGATCGTCCAGGACGATGTAATAATCGTCCTTGACGATATATAAGTAAAAAATAAAAATTCTAAGTCTTCTCAAGTGTGTGTGTGTAGGGTTACTTAGCATCAGTCTCTTTGACCACTAACAAGTAGACTCAAGAAGTGAAAAACAAAAAGTACAGACTGACTCAACCCTAAACCTATGCAATCCTGAACTGGCTTTGTCTGTTCGTCCGATCTTTGATTCCTGAAAAGTTAGAAGAAACAAGTAGTCCAAGAGAATTAATAGTGTTTGTCAATCATCAAAACATAGGTCATGAAAATAGGTTTGCAACAATCTCCCCCTTTTGATGATGGGAAAACACTACGAAAATAATTAGCAGTAAAAGTTCAGGATCGATAAAAAAAGAACATCATAAACTTCTCCCCCTTTTGACATATCAAAAAGGAGGAACAAAAGCACAAAAGCAAATCACAAAACCCCCCTTTTTTTGGCCAAGGCATGAAAATGATATAGTATTCTATGTGATTGATTTAAAAAATCTCTCTCTTATATATATATATATTATAATGTAATAATTAATCAACCATTGGAATGTTGACAATAGGCACACGTTAATTTTTTTATTTTTCATGAACATTTCTGTAAATTAAAATAAAAATAGTTTATAAAGAAAAGTACTTGCAATATTATGAAAAAAAAGGAAATTCATCCATTAAAATATAAACTCTTAGTGACAATACTTATATGATAATATCTAAAGTTAGTAGTTGAATTTGATTGATCCTTTGTGGCGGGCACATAAAGTTGATAATGTTCAAATATGAAATAAAATTGCCTACAAATCACTAATGATAGTTGTGTTGAAATTGAATCTCAAGCGAATGGGATCCTACATTTTAGAATATTCAGAAACTTTGTTGAAAATACAAGTATATTGTAAGTGACTTTAATATTAACTAGATGATAGACGTGTTAAAGGAAAATATTAACAAAAGGGGGTCATATATTTTCAAATATCTCTACTCCAATAGAAATGCAAAGTATTTTGTGCCAAAACAGTTTCGCGAGTCAGATTAGGGTCGAATCCAAATTAACCCGAGTATTAACGGATTAACCCTAACCAGACCTTATTTTGCAATTGGGTTAGGAATGTCAACCCGAACCTGACTCACACGAGTTAGCAGGTTAACATGACACCCTCGACACGACCCGCGGACTCTGGTAAGAGCTGGTGTGTTGGAGTCGGATAGGTGCAGAGTGGGGGATTGGCTAGTTGAAGTAGGGAGAAGTATGGAATGGGGAAGAGGGGGAAGAATTAGGAAGAAGAAATTTAAGAAGTTGGGAAGAAGAGTAGGGGAATAAGCGAAGAAAAAAGAAGAATAAGGGGAAGAAGAGGAGGAAAAAAAGTGGAAGGAGATAAGAATTTAATACCGTGCATATAGGAAAAAATTGTATGGTTAGTGTATTTAACCTTTCTAATTTAACAGTGTTCAGTTATTGATTGGGGCATTCATACTGTGAAAATTGGAATGTATTTTAGTTAGAAATTGAATTAATTGTATGAGTTGGATAGGAGATGGTGCGAATCAGCACTTAATGATTTGGGTTGGTTTAAGTGCCCTAAACATACAGGCGGATGCTAGGTGTCGAACTTAGTGAGTTTAATTGGGTTTCGAAAAGATAAGATATTCATTTTGAATACAACAAGAAATTCTAATTGTTTATACAATTAAACTAGTTGAATGTGCATTTATTTTTATGCTCTTATGCATTGATGTTTAGCCTAAAATGGTGATTCTTACAGCCATTTCATGTGTAATTCTTTGTGATCTATGATTCTATGATATTATGATGCCATGTTGAATTATATAATATTGCGATATTTGATGCATACTCACGAGTCTTATATTATACCGTTACACCTACATATATATTTCTATAATAAATTAGAGTATTGCAGGTTGAAAGGATAAAGGGAAAAATAGTAATCAAATAAGCCTAAGAAAATGTCATGTGAGGTGATATGCAGGTGGAGGCAGTGCGACTTCGATGGGCAGCGTGTCCCGATTGAGGCAATGCTATCTCGGTATGATGAAGTCTATGGGCTATGATATGAAGTCTATGGGTTATGATATGAAGCCTATGGACTATGATATGAGGCACACATGCTATAAAGTCAGTATGATCTCAGAAGCTTTTGGGGACCTATAGACATGATAACTTTGATGCTGGAAAAATCAAGCTATTTATATGACAAACTAAGATATATAGAGATGTTTAAATATTATAGGGATGACTACATATTATAATGTATGATTTATTTATTGAATGCATTTGGGTCGATTGATTATGCTGTCATTAGATGATATTGGCATTATGAGACATACTCAAATGTTTGGTTCAACTGAGAATAGTTCCAACATGCATCATTATTTACATGTTAAATGATTACATACTATGCATATTTCCTTTAAATGATTATATGTAGTTCTTGCTTTTAGTTGTTGATAAATATGTTAATTATTTCCTTCATATACTTGACTATGATATTAGAACTGTATATCTCTATAGGCATCATGGTTCACCATATTTTCATTATGGTTGTTCTTACAGGAAAGAGGACGGCCAAAGTTGAACCAGATTATTGTAGGTTCAGTTGTTATTTTAATTTTACTTTTGTCTTTAAAAGAAAGATCTAATCGTTACATGTTTTAGTGTTTACTTGTAGCTGTTTTGTGTATGAAAATTTTTTTAAATGAAATTTGGTTTGCTTCCACCTTTGATTGATGTTTTAGATTATGATGTCTTTTATAATGGTTCAATTTGAAGGGGTTGGATTATATTGAAGTGTAAATCGGATAGTGTAAATGTTTTTTGATATCTTCTATGTTGCATCTTACGTCACCTATTAAGAGTAGAGTCGGTATGGGCCATGACACAATCCTTGATTAAAATATAAGTATTTCATAAGGTGTTTAATGTTAACCCAATAATAGCTAAGTTGAATGAGAGTCTCAATTAGAGGCAACCATGCATGCTAATTAACAAAAACAAATACCTCAAACTCCAAAGTTACCTATTTGGGGCCTAAATCTGAATAAAAATTAAAAATATATTAAAACTCAAATATTCAAAATCAATACAAAATACTTAAAACAAAAATCTATCTATCATCCGCAATTATTTTTCTAAGATGATAAATTTGAGAATAAGTTCAACTCACAAATAACGAATATCCATTCGAGTGTACCACTTAAATTCTTTTTTAAACATTTTATATTAGTAAGGACGTGGCACATGTCTTCTATCCGATTGCCACCAAATGACACCACATGCAAATGATTATGATTGGATGATTTGACATAAAATAGTACTACTAAATTATGGTAATGACCAAAGCCCATATATTCCCCACTGACTCTAAACCATTAAATAATGAATCATATGATATACTTGATAGAGAACAAAGCCTTCTGTTATGTCAGATTAAATCAAATGTATCGCATTAGACAAACATTTATCCATAATCTATAAGGTCCCCTTGGATGAGACATCCTATAACTAACGATAAGGATCCTTCAGTTATGTTCGGTCGACTACAACTTCTAACTTAGTAGACTATGGATCATGATGGCTCTGGACAACAGAACCATGGGATCTTACTAGAGTCCGTTATCATTCCCCCATCATTTGCTTTAAGTGTTCGATGATAAATTTCAAATTCTAAAAACCCCTGAAAATATGAAACCTTGAAGTTGTTGCTAATATTCATTGGGAACTTGGTCTCTATCTAACAAGAAGCCTTAATTGAAAGTTATAATTAGCCAAGGGTTTGTGCTTATAAGAAATTAGGTCTCATATCATAAAGTCCTCTCACAAAAAGAGGGCAAAATCTCTGGACAATCTCTTATCTAAAATCCAAACAGCTTTTGAAATTTTATCCCGAAACATAATCTCGATAAAATCCTCTTCATCGTCAAAAGAGCACAAGGAGGCCAGGGCACAAATTTTCAAATCCCTTAGAGCCAATTTGATTTTGTCAAATAATTCTCTCCTTTATGCCATCAATTTGCATTACAATCATTAATTTGGATGTGCGCTTTATGCTACACTTTCATAGAAAATTTTTTAACTAATTTATTTCTTAGCATAATTCAGCCGATTTGCTTTTGTCAAATAAATCTCTTTCATGCTAGTTTTAGCTTTTTCAAGCGAATAATTCTTATAATTAAGGGGTAGTTTAAGATCACATTCTTTTAAACTTAGGGGTTGTTTGGTAGCAAGATTTGGTCGGATTTGAGGTGAATTTGAGCGAAATCCAACGAAACGACCTAAAATGCAATAACAAATCTCACGGCAAATAAAAGCCGCCGTAGATGAAAAATTCCGCCTTTTCGTGCTAAATCCTAGATTTCTGAATTCCTATTTTTTGCCGGATTTATGAAATCCGTAGGCTCGAGCGGAAGAATCCGCTCGTTAAATCCACTATATAGTCAAACAGTCACGCCAAATTTAATATGATTTATCATGAATGTTACCAAACAATTTTCAAGATTTAGACCCCTCAGGATTTCTGAAATCCGGATTTAGTGGATTTACGAAATCCTACTTTTTTTAACACATAATTTTATTCCAAACAAGAAGGGATACAATGAGCTAGAGGCGCAGATAACGTCCAAATACATCAACAGAAAGAAACTAAAGCAACATAGACAACCAAATAGAAAGGGTAGCAAAAAATAAAACAATGATCAATAAGCAGACTCAGGTTGGCAGCCCTCAGCAAACAACCCGAAGTTAGGCTACTTACATCAAGTCCAAGGTGCTACCAAACAACCCCTTAGAATTTAAATTTTTTATATTGTTTTGTTTGTGAAGAACATGTTTTCACCTCAATTAATTATTGGATAAATTAATTTATGTGAAGATGATGGCTATTTTTAGTAGAGTGGCAATGTCCATAAGTGATGGTCCATGGTAGCCAAAGATGATGGCTAAACATGACGGCTTTAGATGGTGGTCAATAGTGGCTAGATGTAGTGGCTGCCACAGGTTGGAGGTGGATGCAAATTGTGGGGCTCAATGTAGTGGATAGTTGTGGCAGTCGAAAACAACTAATAGTGACTAGACATGGTGATTACAATCATATTTTTAGGTACATTTAGGTGCAAACTCACACACACACATCACATATCCAAATTTAAATTCAAAACCTCTTAATTGATAGACAAAACTCCAAACCAACAGATGAAGATGAGTTGCGTTAGTTACAATCATTAACAACTTTCTATAAGGAGTTCACTTGCTATAACTCATCTTGCATCATTCTTTTAAATATCACTTCAAAATTTTTTTGTGACTCTCTATACATCCTTCTAAAAAGTTGATAATTTCATGTGAATGTGAACTAATATTATTAATATGCAGCTTCTTATTGCTTCAATACTCCGCAAAAATGAAGAGAAAATAGTCAAACTTGATAATCGATTATGGAATGATCACTCTTGTGGGAATGTATATAAAGAGTGGTGTAAAAATGATATTATATCGCAGTCGTGTACTGATCCATGAGGAACAACTTTTGGGGAAATTCTTGAAGTTGTAGGTCCTTGTGATGACTGTAATGGTGTTGATATGCTTCTCTCAAAAGTGCTTTCTTCAACATAACAACCTCAACAATTCCATTTGAAATTACTTATTCGAAATTAATATGATGGGGTTCTTACCACTCAATAATCTTTATCATGGTAATCTCTTATTCTTCTTATTATTTTTTACTCTAATTAGATTATTGTTGAAGTGTCTTCAAAAATTATTTTGATTGGGCACAAATCTCTATGCATAACAAATGAAAACATAATTTATTCTTTATGGTTTGTGTTTTTTGTAATTTATCAAATTCTTTCCCAACTAAGTGAAATGACATCATTTGTAATCAATGATAAAACTATTACAGTCGTATTGATCAACTAGGTAAAGCCCGTGATATTTCTCTTTTCTTAGGTTGTACATAAAAAACACTCGTGTTTATTGCAAGTACTGTAACTTTATCGGGCGTTTGTTGAATATTCATAAACTCCATGACTCTACCATCATAAATGTTATATATGGCATGCATCAATTATGTTTGTACATGACTCTTAATTCAATATCATCTTAAATTTTGTAACTTGTTATTTATATTTCAAATACTTTATAGCTTTTTTTTTTTATCCAAAGTATAAAAACTACAATTGTTTTTCATGACATTAGGACTAAGGCTTTGCTTGGGATGGCTTTTTTTTCTGCTTCCTAAAGTAACTTTTCAATAAAAAAATTAGAAAGCTACTTTAAGAAAAATAAGAAAGCCGTCCCAAATGAAATCTAAATTTCAAGTCCCTCTTACATTTTATATGTACTTCAAAAGACTCGCTATTGTCACATATGTCATTGGCCAATCTTCTAACAATTGTTTCTTCATGATTAAAATTTGCAGGAACTTTAAAATGCCAAAGAATGTAATGCAAAAGAAGATATAAAATTTAAGTACTCACCATTTCCATATATCTTCCTATATGTCTACTATATATATGTTTGTAAGATGTTATGCTTGGAAGTAATTCAATGTCTTACTAAAATAAATGTTTAATATATTTTTATATAACCTTTTAATATTTATAACATTGTGTTCCTATGTTTATGTTGTCTTTAGGTACGTGATAAATTCCACTCTTCTTTCTGCTCTGTTAAGGACCTTTATTTATTAGACAACACTTATAGTTGTATTGAACTTGCAGGAGGACATTCTTTCATATGATATGATGAAGAATATACTGAAGTGAAATCTTAGTGAATAAGTGGTTTCCTTTCTTTGCCTACTAGTGCCTGTAACATAAAATGGGCCTATATTTACATGCATAAATTATAATTTTGAGAATAACTTCTGCTAGCTCACAAATAACTAATATCCAGTTGAGTGTACCACTTAAATTCATTCTTAAACATATTCTTGTTAGTAAGGATGTTGCACGTGTCCTCTAATCAATTTCGGTCAAATGACACCACATGCAAATGGACTGAATGATTTTGTTATAAAATGGTACTACTAAATTTTGGTCATGGCCAAATCTCATATATTCCCCAATGACTCTAAATTGTTTAATAATGAATCATAGGATATATTTTATATAGAACAAATTCATCTGTTATGTAAGGTTGACTCAAATGTATCCCATTAGACAAACATTTATCCCTAATATACAAGGTCCCCTTGGACGAGGCAACCTATAACTACCGACAGGTTCAATTGACTACCTCTTCTAACCTAGTAGACTAAGGATCATGATGGCCCTGGACAAAAGAACTATGGGATCTTAATAGAGTCCGTCATCATTCCTCCATCATTCACTTAAATTGTTCGATGATAAATTTCAAATTCTTAAAACCCCTAAAAATATAAAACCCTGAAATTGTTGCTATTATATATTGGGTACTTAGTGTCTATCTAACTAGTAGCCTTAATTGAAAGTTCTATCTTCATGCTTCACTTTCATAGCAATTTTTTAATTTATTTATTTTTTAGAATAATTGTGCCAATTTGCTTTTGTAAAATAAATCTCTTTTATCTCAGTTTTATTACAAACAATAATTTATATGAGCTCTAATGCTTTACGTTCAAAGGCTATTTTAATTTATATTTATTTTTCTCATCATAATTTGAGCTACTTTGAATTTGTCAAATAAATATTATCTCCTTCATATACACCAATTATATTACAGTCATTAATTTGAGTATGTCAATAAGCTTGCCTTTTTTAATCTTAGAATAATTTTTGCTAATTGAATTTTGTCAAATAAGTATATCCTCTGTCAAATATTGAGAGATGCGATCATTTAAATAGGTAAAGCTCTCCATATCTAATAGCATCAACTGTTACCTTGAGAGAAAAAAAAAATGTCATTAGCCATGAAAGAAGGTATTTTTGTCATTACAATGCTTCTTTGCCTTAAATTAGCTACTTCAGGTACGGCAAAAGCTTTCTACTACACTGGACCGTACGTTCGTAAGTGTCAAAATTTCTTATTTAAAACATTTATTTACATTTTAAATGTTAGAGATATTACTTTATGCATTTATAAATACTCCTTTGTGAAAATCCATTCTGGTCTTAAATTATTTTAGCTTTTTCAAGCGAATAATTCTTACAATTCAGAGGTAGTTTAAGATCACATTGTTTTAAACTTAGGGGCTTTTTGGTAGTAGGATTTAGGCCGGATTTGAAGTGAATTTGAGCGAAATCTAGACAAACGGCCTAAAATGCAAAATCAAATCTCTCGGCAAATGGAATCCGCCATAGATGGAAAATTCCGGCTTTTCGTGCTAAATCCCGGATTTCCGAATTCTGTTTTTTGCCGGATTTATTAAATCCATTGGCTCGAGAGGAAGAATTTGCTCGTTAAATCCGCTATATAGCTAAACAATCACAAGGGATTTAATAGGATTTATCATGAATGTTACTAAACAGTTTTCAAGATTTAGGCTCCTCAGGATTTCTGAAATCCGGATTTAGAGGATTTACGAAATCCTACTTATATCAAATCCTAGGTGCTACCAAACAACCCCTTAGAATTTAAATTTTCTTATTTTGTTTTGTTTATGTATTGATTTACAATAAAACATGTTTTGTTTGTGAAGAACATGTTTTCCCCTCAATTAAATATTGAATAAATTAATTTATGTGAAGATGATGACTATTTTTAATAGAGTGGCAATGGCCATAAGTGATTGTCCATGGTAGCCAAAGATGATGGCTTAACATGACAGCTTGAGATGGTGGTCAATAGTGGCTAGACGTAGTGGCCGGCACAGGTTGGAGGTGGAAGCAAATTGTGGCGCTCAATGTAGTGGCTGGTTGTGGCAATTGAAAGTAGCTGATAGTAATTAGAGATGGAGTTTACAAATTTTTTTTTATCCATTTAGGTCAATTAAGGAAAACTTACACACACACAACCCATACGCAAATTTAAATTCAAAACCTCTTAATTGATAGTCAAAACTCTCAACCAACCGTTGAAGATAAATTACGTTAGTTACAATCATTAACGACTTCCTATAAGGAGTTAGGTTGCTATAACTCATCTTGCATCATTCTTTTAAATAACTCTTAAAATATTTTTCCGAATCTCTATACATCCTTCTAAAAAAATTGATAATTTCATGTAAATGTGAACTAATTTTGTTAATATGCAGCTTCTTTTTGCTTCAATACCCCGCAAAGAGGAGAGAAAATAGTCAAAATTGGTCAACGATTATGGAATGATATCTCTTGCGGGGATCTATATCAAGTGTGGTGTAAAAATAATGGTATAACTCATATGTGTAATGATCCACAAGGAACAACATTTGGAGAAATTGTTGAAGTTGTAGGTCCTTGCGATGACTGTAATGGTGTTGATATGCTTCTCTCACAAATTGCTTTCTTCAACATAACAACCTCAAATATTCCAATTGAAATTACTTATTCGAAATTATGATGATGGGGTTCTTACCACTCAATAATCTTTATCATGGTAATCTCTTATTCTTCTTTTTATTTTAACTCTAATTAGATTATTGTTGAAGTGTCTTAAAAATTATTTTGATTAAATCTCTATGTATAACAAATGGCCACATAATTTATTCTTTATGATTTGTGTTTACTGTATTTTATCAAAGTCTTTCTCTGCTAAGTGAATTGTCATCATTTGTACTCAATGATAAAAAACTATTACAATCATATTGATCAACTAGGTTGTACATTTATAAACTATCATGTTTATTACAAGTATCGTATCTTTTATCTGGTGTTTGTTGAATCTTCAGAAACTCTTTGACTCTACCATCATAAATGTTATGACATGCATCAATTGTGTTTGTACATAACTCTTAATTCAATATCTTCTTAAATTTTTTAACTTGTTATTTATATTTCAAAAACATTATGCCTTTTTTTTTCAAAGTACAAAAACTACAATTGTTTTTCATGACATTAGGACTAAGGCTTTGTTTGAGATGGCTTTTTTCCTGCTTCCTAAAGTGGCTTTCTAGTACAAAAATTAGAAAGTTGCTTTAAAAAGCAATAAGAAAGCTATACCAAATGAAGTCTGAATTTCAAATCCCTCTTACATTTTATTTGTACTTCAAAACACTCACTATTATCACATATGTGATCAGCCAATCTTCTAACAATTGCATCTTCATGATTAATATTTGCAGGAACTTTAAAATGCCAAATAATGGAATGCAGAAGAAGATATCAAATTTAAGTACTTGTCGTTTCTATATATCTTCCTATATGTCTACTATTTATATCTTTGTAAGATGTTATGCTTGGATGTAATTCTATGTCTTACTACAATAAATTTGTAATATATTTCTATATATCCTTTTAATAATTATAACATTGTCTTCTTATGTTTCTGTTGTGTCTTTGGGTGATAAATTTCACTCTTCTTTTTGTTATGCTAAAGATGTTTATTTATTAGATAACACTTAGCTTCTAGCTGAATTGAACTTGTGGGGGGACATTCTTTCATATGATATGAAGAGGAATATACTTAAGTGAAATCTTAGTGAATAAGTGGTTTCCTTTCTTTGCCTACTAGTGCTTGTAACATAAAATGAGCTTATATTTACCTGCATAAATAATAAAGATTTTAAATTTTCAATTAAAATATTCTTAGCGAAATGAATATATGATGATCAAAGAAAGCAAGATAAAAATACTTCTCATTTAAGAAATTAGGGTTTGAGCAACCAAGCACAAAATCAGGCAAGAGAGATAATTTTTAGTCAAAGGAAGTTTAATGTTATGGAAATCATTTCATATTGGTTTCATCTTTGATTTGGAAAGCATTTAGTGATTAATTAATGTATTAAATAGGGGATCTAATTATTACATAAAATAGAAGATTTGATTGGTACTTTGATCATTTCTTGCTGTGAATATTAAATAATTCTGAATAAATAACCAAACTGTAGCAGCCAAAGGATCATTAATTCAAAGTTTCACAGCAAAAACAACATTGATATTTGGAAGCTAAAATAATAGCTTTAAATAGAAGATTTGATTGGTACTTTGATCATTTCATGTTGTGAATATTAAATAATTCTGAATAAATAACCAAACCGTAGTAGCCAAAGGACCATTAATGAACACATGCTTCAAAGTTTCACAGTAAAAACAACATTGATATTTGGAAGCTAACATAATACCTTTCTTTTAGAGCTTGCTATCCACCAACGTGAAACCTTTGAGAATTCTCCAAGCTAAAATAGAGAACTTGAGAGGAATAACAGAATACCAGATTATGTCCAAAATACCAATTGGAGGATCCTTCGTCCAAAAATAATGCCAAGTTTTTTTTTATATTTAAATCACCATTAGAAGAAATATTGTACAAAATTTGATCCTTGGTATTCAGACTAATAGGGATATCAATAATGTTGTTCACCAAACTTTGAGGAAGTAATTGAAGAAGACGGCCAGTGGACCATCTCCCATCTTCAATAAAATAGGATACTTTCACATAAGAGTTAGAAGAAAAATTAAAATAAGAGTCAAGAGACCCCACATTAAGCCAAATATCTTGCCAAAAGAAAATATCACCCGTTGGATGCCCCCATTGAATAGTAGGTTCAGCTGCCCATTTAATATTGCAAAGCCTTAATTTTCCTACCCGGAGATTGATCATGTTTAAAGAAACAAAGAGAGGGGTGAATATTGTCACAATACTTTTTATGCATGTAGTTGCCGCACAGAGATTCATTCTTTCTGAAATTCCACCAAAGCTTAAAAGAGATGCTTCTAATTAAATCATAAATAGATTTACAATACAAACCACCTTCCCCAAAAGGACCCATACACACATTCCACTTGGTCCAATGAATCTTTTTGGAAGAATAAGAAAATCCCCAAAAATATTTATTAAACCTTTTCTCAAGTCTCTAACAAAAGGATTTAGTATGGTTGACAGTTTGTAATAATTAGACAGGCATATAACACAGAACACTTTTAATAAGCAACAACCGGGCACCCATAGATAGCATTTTAGACTCCCAACTAGAAATTTTCATGGTTATAGAATGAAAACTCTTGTCTAAAAGAAAAGAACGTTTGTGCCCTTTGAATAAAGGAGTGCCAATGTAATAAAGAGGCAAAACCTGACTAGAAAAACCCGTAGCATTACAAATATTAATACTTTGAACATGAGTAAGATCCTTCAAATATTTATTAAACTCTAAAATTTAATTAAATAACTATTATACATACAGTCTTTTGAAGCTTCCCAAATTATAATGTACATTTGATTATATTAATTATTTAAATTTTTGAGTATTTCTCAAATAAATATTAATACATTTGAATACCTAGAACTTCTTATTAAATTAAATAATATGTTGATATATACAATAATGATGATTTATATGCAACAAAAGCAAGTAATAAATTATATAAAATACTATAAATAAAAAATATAATTAATAACGAGAATATATAATAATGAGTATATGAGAGTTTCGACTACCAACTAAGAGGTCCTGAGTTTGGAGCTTGCGTATGTGATGTGTGTGTAAGTTTACTTTAATTGAGGTACCTAAATGTCCAAAAAAAAGTATAAATTTTTACTATAAATACTAAATATGTTCTTGTTGGGGGTGGGGAAGAGTAAATCACACAACAAAACAACAATAACAACAATAACAACAACATCAAGCCTTTGTCTCACTACGTGGGGTCGACTATATGAATCATTTTTCTTCATTGTGTCCTATTAAAAGTCAAATTCTTGTTTAAATCTAATACAGAAAAATCATTTCTAATATTTTCTAACCTAGTATTTTTAGATTTACCTCTACCTTTTTTAATATAAGTAAAATCTAATTCATTTACTTTCCTAACCGGGTCATCAGTAGGCCGTAGTTTTCTCTCCACTGCATTGCTTCTATTTTTTATGTGTAATTTGTCATGATTATTCGACAAGTTTTACGCTGGTTGTCGAGAAAAAATCCACAATGAAAATGAGGAGAAAAAATCCTATGGGGAGGACCTTCGTGAGCACGAGAAATGACTTGAAATCCGAGATAACAATACAACCTGATTGATCGACACAATCAAATTCCACTTGGACTAACAATTCTAATTAATATTTATATAACAATAAATAATTTTGATATCTTTAATGAAACTGAATAATTCCAATATTTGTAATATGTTCCTTCATGCTGAATTTGCTCACAATACCTTCACTAAGCTAATTTAACATTAGAGCTCTCTTAATTCTTCAGTTGAGTTTTCACATATTACGTACGCATCTCTATGCAAGCAATCTTCCTATCATCATCATTATCATCATCGTTACTAGCTATTAAAATAATAAATTGTAATAACATACTTAACAAATTATTAGAAGAAAAAATCTATAAAAAATAATTTGTTACTATTTTCCTTTTTGTCGTAACAAAAGTATTTTTAAAATTATAAATCAAATAATGAAATTTTAAAAAAAATTCATTAAATTTTTGTTATATTAAATTAATCCAATTATGTATTAATTTCAATATAAAATGGATGACATTCAAATTAATTTTATGATAACATACTAATATATATTTTTTTTTTAATTTTATAATGCATGTAATAATTAGTCAAGCATTGGAATGTTTCCAATAGGCACACGTTAAATTTTAATTTTTCCATGAACACTTAGGTAAATTAAAATAAAATAGTTTATGCAGAAAAAGTACTTGCAATATTATGAAAAAATAAGAAATTCATCCATTAAAATATAAACTCTTAGTCATAATATTTATATGGTAGTCTTTGAAGTTAGTAGTTGAACTTGATTGATCCTTTGTTGGCGGGCGGGCATATAGAGTTGATAATGTTCAAACTATGAAATAAAAGTTCCTACAAATCATTAATGATAGTTGTGTTGAAATTGAATCTCAAGCGAATGGGATACTACATTTTAGAATATTCAGAAACCTTGTTGAAAATATAAATATATTGTAAGTGACTTTAATATTAACTAGATGATAGACGCATTGAAAGAAAATATTAACAAAAAGGGGTCAAATATTTTCAAATATCTCTACTCCAATAGAAATGAAGAGTATTTTGTGTCAAAAACGGGTTCGCAAGTCAGGTTAGGGTCGAATCCGGATTTACCCGGGTATTAACGGGTTAACCCTAACCCGACCTGATTTCTCAAATTGGTTAGGATTGTCAACCCGGACCTGACTCACACGAGTTAGCAGGTTAACACGACACCCTCGACACGACTCGCGAACTCTGGTAAGAGCAGGTGTGCTGGAGTCAGATAGGTGCAAAGTGGGGGATTGGCTAGTTGAAGTAGGAAGAAGTATGGCATGGGGAAGAGGGGGAAGAATTAGGAAGAAGAAATTTAAGAAGTTTAGGAGAAGAGTAGGGGAATAAGGGAAGAAAAAAGAAGAATAGGGGGAAGAAGAGGAGGAAAAAAAAATGAGATAAGAATTTAATATTGTGCATATAGGAAGAAATTATATGGTTAGTGTATTTAACCTTTCTAATTTAACAGTGTTCAGTTATTGATTGGGGCATTCATACTGTGAGGGGAATTGATACCTATAATCATGTATACTATGTGAAAATTGGAAAGTATTTTAGCTAGAAAATGAATTAATTGTATGAGTTAGATAGGAGATTGTGTCAGCACTTAATGATTTGGGTTGGTTTAAGTGCCCTAAATATACAGGCGGATGCTAGGTGTCGAACTTAGTGAGTTTGCGCGTCGAAAAGATAATATATTAATTTTGAATACAACAAGAAAGTCTAATTGTTTGTGCAATTAAACTAGTTGAATGTGAAATTTATTTTTATGCTCTTATGCATTGATATTTAGCCTAAAATGGTGATTCATGCAGTCATTTCATGTGTAATTCTTTGTGATTTATGATTCTATGATATTGTGATGCCATGTATAATTATATAATATTGTGATATTTGATGCATACACACGTGTCTTATATTATACCGTTATGCCTACATATATATTTATATAATAAATTAGAATATTGCAGGTTGTAAGAATAAAGTGAAAAAATAGTGATAAAAAAAGCCTAAGAAAATGTCATGTGAGGTGATATGCAGGTGGAGGCTGTGCGACTCCGATGGGCAGTGCATCCCGATTGAGGCAATGCCATCTCGATATGATGAAGTCTATGGGCTATGATATGAAGCCTATGGGTTATGATATGAAGCCTATGGACTATGATATGAGGCATGCAGTCTATAAAATCAGTACGATCTCAAGAGCTTTTGGGTTGTAGACCTAGACCTAGACATCTAGACATGATACCTTTGATGCTGGAAAAAGGAAGCTAGTTATATGACAAACTGATATATATAGGGATGATTACATATTATAGGGATGACTACATATTATAATGTTTGATTTACTTATTGAATGCATTTGGACCGATTGATTATGCTGTCATTAGATGATATTGGCCTTATGAGACATACTTAAATGTTTATGTTAAATGATTACATACTATGCATATTTCCTTTAAATGATTATATGTAGTTCTTGCTTTCAGTTGTTGATAAATATGTTAATTATTTCTTTCATATACTTGACTACGATATTAGAATTGTATATCTCTATAGGCATCATGGTTCACCATATTTTCATTATGGTTGTTCTTACAGGAAATTAAAGAGGACGGGCAAAGTTGAACCAGATTATTGTAGGTTCAGTTGTTATTTTAATTTTACATTTGTCTTTAAAATAAAGATCTAAGTTGAGGTCAAGAGTTATTTAATCATTTCATGCTTTAGTGTTTACTTGCAGCTCTGCAGCTGCTTTGTGTATGAAATTTTTTTGAAATGAAATTTTTGTTTGCTTCAAACTTTGATTGATGTTTTATATTATGATGTCCTTTATAATGGTTCAATTTGAAGGGGTTGAATTATATTGGAGTGTAAATGGGATAGTGTAAATGTTTTTTGATATCTCCTATGTTGCATCTTACGTAACCTATTAAGAGTAGAGTCGGTATGGGGCATGACACAATCCTTGATGAAAATATAAGTATTTCATAGCGAGTTTAATGTTAATCCAATAATAGCTATGTTGAATGAGAGTCTCAATCAGAGGTAACCAAGCATGCTAATTAACAAAAAAATACCTCAAACTCCAAAGTTACCTATTTGGGGCTTAAATCTGAATAAAAATTAAAAGATTAAAAATATATTAAAACTCAAATATTCAAAGTCAATACAAAAAATGCTAAAACAAAAATCTATCTATCATCCTCAACTATTTTTCTAAGATGATAAATTTGAGAATAACTTCAGCTCAAAAATAACGAATATCCATTCGAGTGTACCACTTAAATTCATTTTTAAATATTTTCTATTAGTAAGGATGTGGCACATGTCTTCTAATTGATTGCCACCAAATTGCACCACATGCAAATGATTATGATTGGATGATTTTGACGTAAAATAGTACTACTAAATTATGGAAATGGCCAAAGCCCATATATTCCCCAATGACTTTAAACCGTTAAATAATAAATCATATGATATATTTGATAAATAACAAAGCCTTCTGTTACGTCAGATTAACTCAAATGTATCTCATTTGAAAAATATTTATCCATAATCTATAAGGTCCCCTTGGACGAGACATCCTATAACTAATGATAAGGATCCTTCAGTTAGGTTCAGTCGACTACCACTTCTAACTTAGTAGACTATGGATCATGATGGCCTTGGACAACAGAACCATGGGATCTCACTAGAGTCCGTTATCATTCCCCCATCATTAACTTTAAGTGTTCGATGAAAAATTTCAAATTCTAAAAACCCCTGAAAATATGAAACCTTGAAGTTGTTGCTAATATTCATTGGGAACTTGGTGTCTATCTAACAAGAAGCCTTAATTGAAAGTTCTCTCTCGTTATCAGTAGGGATAATTAGTCATAAGAGTTTGCGCTTATAGGAAACTAGATCTCAGATCATAAAGTCCTCTCACAAAATGAGGGCAAATTCTCTAGATAATCTCTTATCTAAAATTCAATACAGCTTTTGAAATTTTATCCCGAAACATAACGTCGTTAAAACCCTCTTCATCGTCAAAAGAACGCAAGGAGGTCAGGGCACAAATTTTCAAAGCCCTTAGAGCCAATTTGATTTTGTCAAATAATTCTCTTCTTTATGCCATCAATTTCCATTACAATCATTAATTTGGATGTGCGCTTTATGCTACACTTTCATAGAAATTTTTAATTAATTTATTCCTTAGCATAATTCTGCCGATTTGCTTTTTTCAAATAAATCTCTTTCATGCCAGTTTTATTACAAACAATAATGTGTACGAGCTCTCCTTCATATACGCCAATTATATTGTAGTTATTAATTTGAGTATGTCAAATAAGCTTGTCTTTTTTGTTCTTAGAATAATTTCTGCTAATTTTTTTGTCCAATAAGCATCTCCTTTGTTAAATATTGGGATATGAGATCCTTTAAATAGTTAAAGCTCTCCATATCTAATATCATTAACTTTTACCTTGAGAAAAAAAAATGTCATTAGCCATGAAAGAAGGTATTTTTTTCATTACAATGCTTCTTTGCCTTAAATTAGCTACTTCAGATACGGCAAAAGCTTTCTACTACACTGGGCCTTACGTTCGTAAGTGTCAACATTTCTTTACATTTTAAATGTTAGAGATATTACTTTATGCATTTATAAATACTCCTTTGTGAAAATCCATTCTGGTCTTAAATTATTTTAGCTTTTTCAAGCGAATAATTCTTATAATCAAGGGGTAGTTTGAGATCACATTCTTTTAAATTTAAGAATTTAAAATTTTTATTTTGTTTTGTTTATGTATTGATTTACAATAAAACATGTTTTGTTTGTGAAGAACATATTTTCACCTAAATTAAAAATTGAATAAATTAATTTATGTGAAGATGATGGCTATTTTTAGTAGAGTGGCAATGGCCATAAGTGATGGTCCATGGTAGCCAAAGATGATGGCTAAACATAACAGCTTGAGATGGTGGTCAATAGTGGCTAGATGTAGTGGCCGGCATAGGTTGGAGGTGGATGCAAATTGTGGGGTCGGAGTTCCGCCCGTCTTTCAAGTGACGCCGGAATTCCGCCAGTCTTTCAATTGACGCCGGAGTTCCGCTTGACTCTCAAGTGAGGTCGGAGTTCCACCCAACTTTTAAGTGACGCCGGAGTTCCGTCCGACCTCAAAGTAACATTATACTCTCTCGGACAAATAACAGACACCAGTTTTCTGATATCAGCATTCAGATATCCATGTGCAACTGAATTTCAACCCGGGAGTTGATTATTGTAATCTAATCGTCCTAAATTTTAAGGACGAGTCAGCCTTTTGTAACCGATGAAGAAGAGTTATGTTATTTATAATCATTAACAACTTCCTATAAGGAATTCAGTTGCTATAACTCATCTTGCATCATTCTTTTAAATAACTCTTAAAATATTTTTTGTGAATCTCTATACATCCTTCTAAAAAGTTGATAATTTCAAGTGAATGTGAACTAATATTATTAATATGCAGCTTCTTATTGCTTCAATACCCCGCAAAACGAAGAGAAAATTGTCAAGCTTGGTCATCAATTATGGAATGAACATTCTTGCTGGAATGTATATAAAGTGTGGTGTAAAAATAATGTTATATCGCAACCGTGTGCTGATCCACGAGGAACAACTTTTGGAGAAATTGTTGAAGTTGTAGGTCCTTGGGATGACTGTAATGGTGTTGATATGCTTCTCTCACAAAGTGCTTTCTTCAACATAACAACCTCAACAATTCCATTTGAAATTACTTATTCGAAATTAATTTGATGGGGTTCTTACCACTCAATAATCTTTATCATGGTAATCTCTTATTCTTCTTTTTTATTTTGACTCTAATTAGATTATTGTTGAAGTGTCTTCAAAAATTATTTTGATTAGGCACAAATCTCCATGCAAAAAAAACGGGCATGTGATTTATTCTTTATAATTTGTGTTTATTGTATTTTATCAAAGTCTTTCCCAACTAAGTGAAATGGCGTCATTTGTAATCAATGATAAAACTATTGCATTCGTATTGATCAACTAGGTAAAGCATCGTGATTTTTCTCTTTTCTTAGATTGTACATATAAAAACTCTCGTGATTATTGCAAATACTGTAACTTTTATCTGGTGTTTGTTGAATCTTCATAAACTCCTTGACTCTACAATCATAAATGTTATATAGCATTAATTATATTTTTACATAACTCTTAATTCAATATCATCTTAAATTTTGTAACTTGTTATTTATATCTCAAAAGTTTTATGCCGTTTTTTTTTCAAAGTACAGAAACTACAATTGTTTTTCATGACATTAGGACTAAGGATTTGCTTGGGATGGCTTTTTTCCTACTTCATAAAGTGGCTTTTCAGTACAAAAATTAGAAAGTTGTTTTAAGAAGCAGTAAGAAAGCCATCCTAAACGAAATCTAAATTTCAAGTCCCTCTTACATTTTATATGTACTTCAAAAGACTCGCTATTGTCACTTATGTGATCAATCAACCTTCTAACAATTGTTTCTTCATGATTAATATTTGCAGGAACTTTAAAATGTCAAAGAATGTAATGCAGAAGAAGATATCAAATTTAAGAAGTTGTTGTTTCTATATATCTTCCTATATGTCTACTATATATATATGTTTGTAAGGTGTTATGCTTGATATAATTTGTTGTCTTACTAAAATAAATTTGTAATATATTTCTATATATCCTTTTAATATTATAACATTGTGTTCTTATGTTTTTGTTGTCTTTGGGTGATAAACTCCGCTCTTCTTTCTGCTCTGCTAAAGACCTTTATTTATTTGACAACACTTATAGCTGTATTGAACTTGCAGGAGGGAATTCTTTCATATGATATGAAGAAGAATATACTGAAGTGAAATCTTCATGAATAAACGATTTCCTTTCTTTGCCTACTAGTGCTTGTAACATAAAATGATCTTATATTTACATGCATAAATTATAATTTTGAGAATAACTTCCGCTCACAAATAACAAATATCCAGTTAAGTGTACCTCTTAAATTCATTTTTAAACATATTCTTGTTAGTAAGAACGTGACACGTGTCTTCTAACCAATTGCGGCCAAATGACACCACATGTAAATGGTTATGACTGGATGATTTTGTCATAAAATGGTACTACTAAATTATGGTCATAGCCAAATCTCATATATTCCCCAATGACTCTAAACCGTTAAATAATGAATTATAGGATATACTTGATAGAGAACAAAGCCATTTTTATGTAAGGTTGACTCAAATGTATCCCATTAGACAAACATTTATCCCTAATATACAAGGTCCCCTTGGACGAGGAAGCCTATAACTACCGATAAGGATCTTTCAGTTAGGTTCAGTTGACTACCTCTTCTAACCTAGTAGACTAAGGATCATGATGGCCCTGGAC
>NW_021319084.1:225790-228588 GCF_001605985.2 Dendrobium catenatum
CTTCAGGTATATTCTTATGAGAATTCCATCTCTCTTTCTAGCTACTTCATTCCTAAGTAGATCAGAAGAATAAATATTTTCAAATGACTTAATAGCAGTTTGAAATCTGAACCAACTTTCACCTACTCCTACATCGTGCTTCATCAAATAATAGAGATACGTTTGGAATCTTTACTGGTATCACGTTGTTCTTAAAGAGATGGATTTAATTTATTATTGCAATAAGCTAAACCTTAAAAAGACAGCTTAACATGTATGAATATCATTAGACCTAACTAAGGACGGACAAAGTTTATAAGGTTTGTTTACTGTTTTATTCGCTGGCATATATCAGTCGTGCTACGTGCTAGAAAGTGATTTTGATACTATCTTATGGATTCGTTTGGGACGATTTTTTTCTTACTTTTTTTAAAACATGATTTTAGTACAAAAATTATTCTGTTTTAAGAAACAATAAAAAGGTTGCCCCAAACGAAGTCTAAATCTATTAATTAAGGATTGGTTGGCTTGAAGTAAAAGGGGTGTGACACATTTCAGAGCTTTGAAAACTATGTGTTTGATTTGCAGAAAAAGAAATACAAAATAACATTTTGAGAAATTGGACGCTCATCATCTAGTTCAATTTTGTTATATGTTGAAATATTAATTTAGATTTGGTCTATTTCCAAATGTAATGTAAATTTTTTTGTCATTGTCGCCATATATGTGCTGACCACCTCCCATTGTCTATCGCCTGGCTCGTTGGTCACCTTCTACCGTTGCCACCAGCCTCTGACCGCCGCCTGACACCCCTACCGCATCCTACCATCTGCCACCTACTGTCTGCCACCAATAATGTTAGATTTTAAGTAGTATTCATTTTACTTAAATCCAAACTAAAAAAATAATCATATGTATTTATTTTTCACTCATCCAAATAATTCAAAAAAATTTAAATGCATTACATTTTTTTATGTTGAAATCCATTTACTCTATTTTTCATAAACTAAATGGCTGCTTAATATTATTGTGATGTGTTGTGTTGTGTTGTGCCAATATTTTGGAGCCAAATATATAACTATTTAGTAAATTACTGCCTAATTAAAATACGATAAGAGTTATTATTATTCTATAATAAATAATATTATAAATTCATATATAAACCTAATTAGTTTTTATTTATTTAAAATCATAAATTTATTTAGTTATTAAATATAACATATGAGATTTACTCTCTTTTTTTGCTGAGATGCCATTTATATCTCTATTCTAAAAAAGATTTTTATTCTTTTTTTTACTTGAATTTTTTCAAACCATTAAATTAAATCAAATCCCACAAAATAACTTCTATCATTCAATAAAATTGAAGTTTCATTTAGGACGATTTTCTTACTGCTTCTTAAGGCAGCTTTTTAGCACAAAAATAAAAAATTGTATGCTAAAAAGTTGCTTTAAGCAGCGGTAAGAAAGCCGTCTCAAACGAGGCTTTGTTTGGGATGGCTTTCTTATTGGTTCTTAAAACAACATTTTAGTACAAAAATTTTATTTTTTTTATTAGAAAACTATTTTAAGAAGCAGTAAAAAAATCGTCCCAAACGAAGCCTCACTCATTTTGAACAGTATAACATATTTGAATATGTTTTAAAATCAGTGCAATACATAAATAATTAATATTAAGCAAATTTCAAAACTGATCTAAGGATTTTGTAAAGTCCCGTCATAATCATTTTTTAATTAGATTATCCAAACACAAATGTTTTCAAAAGCCTATATTTCATTTCTACCACTCATATTTGGTATGAAAATGAACTATGGGTGGTATTTATATAATATTAAAGTTTTAGGTGTTAAATATGTAAATAGAATAGTATTAAGTGGTATGTATGTAAATCTCCCAAATAATTAATATTAAGCAAATTTCAAAACAGATCTAAGGATTTTGAAAAGTCCCGTCATAATCATTTTTTTAATTAGATTATCCAAGCACAAATGTTTTTCAAAAGCCTGACCAAACAAAACCCTAAATTCGGGAAGGAGAAGACTTTCAATTTCTTCATCGCAATGGCCGGCCGGTTCTCAACTTTGTCCATACTCTCCTTGCTGGTCTTAGACGGCTAACGGTCGAATTTTTAAATAAAGTCGGTTGACTGAAGGATATCATGAATTCATTCTTTTCTGACCTTCAGACGATCGATGAGGATGCTTTAGTATCAATCAATATAGAGTGATAGCCATTAAAAAAGTGAAGAGAAGGAGTGGTTCACCCTCACGAAACTAATCTAATTGCTTGCAAGATTCAGCTGAATTATGGAACTTTAAAGGCAGGAGTGGATGGCTTGTAGGATTTGTTACTTTGTTGAGAGGGGACAAACTGAATTTGTTAGCTAAACCACCGGTGCAATAGCTTATTTTTGTTTAAGCAGCTCGTTTTCGTCTGTTGGTTGAGAGTTTTGGCTATCGATTAAGACATCGTTTGTGATAGCTTTCTTACTGCTTTTTTAAAACAAAATTTAAGTAGAAAAATTTTAATTTTTGTATTAGAAAGCTGTTTTACGAAGTAGTAAAAGAAGTCTTCCCGAACGAAGCATAAGAGGTTTTGGATTTGAGAATTGCCTATTGATGTGTGTGTTGAGTATGTTTTAATTGGTCTAAATATCCTTCAAGAAGTTTATTTTTAGTTCTTTTTTTTTTTATTGATCCAGAGGTTTGATATTGGAGGATAAAAATAAGAGATAAAAATATATTTTTTAATTTATTTTTGGATTAATTTCTATAAACTTTAAATTTTATATGCATTACATATATTATATCACTTACAA